>NC_090742.1:132456429-132466429 GCF_036898095.1 Palaemon carinicauda | reverse complement strand
TGGGTCTGTCACTGAAGCAAACTGGAGAGAGCCTAGTACCCTCTCCTGTTCGCGTCTTGATATCCTTTCGGAATCTAGAAGTCTCTTGACAGAGCCCGCTATCTCCTTCCTTTTCTTCATTGGGATGGAGAAACTGTGTGACAAAAGGTCCCAGTGGATTCCCAGCCACTGGAACTTTTGGGATGGAGAAAGTCGAGACTTTTTCTTGTTGATCTTGAAGCCTAGGTACTCTAGGAACTGGATCACCTGACTGGAAGCTTGCAAGCATTCGGTCTCGGATGCTGCCCACACCAGCCAGTCGTCCAGGTAGGCTACTACCTGAATTCCCTTTAGGCGTAATTGTTTGAGAGCTGCGCTCGCAAGCTTCGTGAAAATCCTTGGGGCTATGTTTAGCCCGAATGGCATGGCTCTGAAGGCGTACAGTTTCCGTTGTAGCCTGAACCCTAGGTAGGGGGAGAGTCGACGGCTGATTGGAATGTGCCAATAGGCGTCCGACAAGTCTATAGAGACTGAGTATGCCCTCTTGGGCAGTAAGGTACTTATGTGTTGCAGTGTTAGCATCTTGAATTTGCAATTCACTATGAACTTGTTGAGTGGTGACAAGTCCAGAATGACTCTGAGCTTTTCCGAGTCTTTCTTGGGAACACAAAACAGCCTCCCTTGGAATTTGATGGACTTCACCTTTCGGATCACATTTTTCTCCAACAGTTCTTGAACGTACTCCTCCAAAATGGGGGTGGAGTGTTGGAAAAACCGAAGGCATGGGGGTGGAGTGCTGTACCAGCTCCAACCCAGTCCATTCTTGAGTAGGCTTTGGGCCCAGGGATCGAAGGTCCAGCGATCCCAAAATTTCATCAGTCTCCCTCCTACCGGTATCATTTCACTTGGACTGCCGTCCTGAGGTCTTGCCTCCCTGACCACGACCACCTCTGAATCCCCTTCCCCTTGAGGGGCGCCTAGACGAGCCTCTGGCTGCTCCTCTAGGTTTTGCACGAAAGGAAGAAGACTGTCCTTCGAACGTTGGGGCGAATGTGGTTGACTGACCTGGCACAGCCTGGGGTACCCACTGAAAGGCAGTCGGGGTTTGTGCCACCATCTGGGGCACTGGAGGCAAAGGCAATTGCAGTTGCTGTTGCTGTCTATAAGGCTTGGCTGGCCGAGATGGTAGCCTAGTCTTCATATTCTTCCTCTTTGGTTGAGGACCCTCATCCGGGGAAGATTTTCTTTTGATAGCCAGGCCCCACTTCTGGAGAAGATTTCTATTTTCCACGGCGGCCTTATCAACAACCTCTTTGACCACATCGGTAGGGAAAAGGTCTTTTCCCCAAATGTTGGAGGAGATTAACTTCCTTGGCTCGTGTCTCACCGAAGCCCCGGTGAACACGAACTCCCTGCAAGCTCTCCTTGCCTTGACGAAGCTATAAAGGTCCTTCGTCACTGTGGCTAAGTGAGACTTAGCCACTACCATGAACATTTCATGGACCTTGGGGTCACTTGCCATCGTCTCGAGAGTAGTCTGATGAGACATTGAGGCAGCCAGTCTTTCTTTTGTCTCGAACTCTCTTCGTAAAAGAGATTCGGACAGCTTGGGGAGGTCCTCGCCGAATTGCCGTCCGGCAATATCAGCCTCCAACTTTCCCACTGAGAATGTCAGATGGACATCCTTCCAGTCTTTGTGGTCCATAGGTAGAGCCAGCGACAAGGGTTTACACTCCTCCAGGGAGGGGCAAGGCTTGCCGGCCTCGACTGCCTTTAGGACAGCCGCAAACCCTTTCTGTAAAAAGGGGAAGGCTCTATCAGGAGAGGACACAAACGAAGGGAGCTTCTTGCTCAATGCAGCTACCTTCGAATTCAAGAAGCCCCTCTCTTTCATCGAGGATGAAAGTAGGGCTTGAGCCTTAGCGTGGTCCATAACAATGACCTCCTTCGGCTCTGTCTCCTCCCTTGAAGCTGGTTCTTTTCTCAGCCGGACATAGCAGTCCGGATATGATGCCTTGCTGGGCCAGAATTCTACCTCCTCTAGGGGAACTGAACCCAGCTTATCCGAGATGACGATCTTTCCAGTCGTCATCGGCATGTGCTCAGCATACCTCCATGGGTTAGCATCTGAGCATATGGGAAGGTCTTTCACATTGAGCCTTTTCCGGGGCCCATGTGATTCTGCCAGGGACTGCATACGCAGTTCCATTGCAGCCGCCTTCTCCTGATTCTCCTTCTGCATTTGTTGGATCATTCCAACAATCGAAGAGAGGGCCTGTCCCAGTTCTACTGGGAGGCCAGCCGATGTTGAGGGGATAGGCTCCGGCATCTGAACCGGAGTAGCCGACACCTCGTCGACCTCATCCTCTACGATATCCGGGGTTTGAACTTGATCCTGACCTTCTGCCAGGAGGTCTTCTTCCAAACGATCGTCCAGGTCAGACATCCTGTCACACAACTGGATGTCTTGCATCGCATCTGCGACTTCCTCGTCCACCTGGACTTGATCTTGAAGGATCTCCTCTTGAGGCTGGGGAATCACTGCCTCAGCTGATGCCTGGGGAAAAAGATACGCCCTCATCTTCTCACTTGGAAGATAAGGGCCAGAGGTGTTCTTCTTGAAGCCCCTTACCCAAGTACGAAGCTTTTCCCTAGCTATATCCCTTGATTCCGCCGTTCTAGGGGAATCAAAAGCCTCAGTAATCAGGTTAGTGCATACAGTACATACCTGAGGGTCCCAATACTGGAGATCATCCTTGGAGACAGCGCATGCTGCGTGTCTCCTACAACACTCATGTCCGCAGAGGTTCTTGCTGCGGACATTGCAGAAAACATTTCCGCACTTCGGAGGGTCCTCCTGTAAAGAGAAGAAATTTCCATGAGTATCAAGTGAACTATGTATCACAGGATATGCATTGTATAGCATAACAATTCATAAATGAAAGACACACACTTGTGTTTCCCTCACAACCCATTGTTGCAGCCTTCCAGATAATAAAATCAAAATGGTTTATCTCTACTAGAGTAACCAATGCAAGGTTTCCAGAGGAAACAGGTGGAGCTCACACCTAGGCAATGATTTTAAAAATCCTGGATAATAGACGGGGAAGAACTCTGCTTCCTGTCTGAGGGCAACAGCAAAGGGCTGTGTAAGAAAACACAATAGTGTTAGAAGATACAGTGCTGTACCTAAACTTTTACTATAGTTTTCTTCTTACTGTATATGCTATACAGAAGAATACTAGTACAGTATAGGAGGGTGTGTGCCGGCCTGCCTTTGCCGGCCGGCACACACCACAATTAGCTTTAAAGTATACTACTTAACAGCTATAGGGCGGCAGCCCTCTGGTTCAAATGCCTGTGCCGGCGGCAGCAGCTGCCGGCCAGCAACAGCCAGTGTTGGCCGGCAATGATTGCCGGCCAGCAACTACACAAGGTAGTACCCAGCTGCCGGCCACACTCTTGGTGACCGGCAGACAAGGACTGACATAAGCCGGCCGGCAAAGGTACAAGACCGATGCCAGCCGGCAGCAAAAGAACCAGAAGACTACACCTGCCCGGCTGCCGGCCTCATAGGCCGGCAGCCGGGACAGGTACAGCACTAGAAGAAAATAGAATGGATGCCGGGATAAGAGTGTACACAACCCCCCAAGCCCGGCAACCGAAAGAGTGCATATAAGGAAGGGGAGAAACTTAATTCAGGCTTCCTTGACCAATGCCGTCCGGCTCTGCCGGCAGGCATGGATGAGGGACCAAGAGAGGTCCGGGCAGCACTCGAAAACATAAGACCCTTGCCGTCCAGCATCTCTGCCGGCCGGCAATGGGCTTAGTCAATCCATATCCGAACCTATACTAGGTCCAGAAGTAGAATGACATACGGTACAGTAATACCCCTGCCGGCCAGCTCTGCCGGCCGGCAAGGTACAGTACAGTAATGGCTAGGCCATTACGGAGATAGAGGGGGAAGGGACAAGAGGGTCCTGCCAACCTTGCTTTAGTGACAGATCACCCGCAGCCAAGAACTTTGTCTTAGCCTAAGGGAGATCTAAGGGAAAGGGCCAGCACAGTATAATAATACCTGCCAGCTTCCAGAGCACCAAAGCAAGGAAGGCGTTGCTACTCCCAAGGGAAGATTTATCCTCCCCGAGAACAGCAACAGGACTTAGTCTGGTCGATCACACAAGAAGGAATCATAACTACAGAAACCTTCGATAGTGACCTAAGGGAGCTCAGCTCCCTTTGTAAGTGTTAGGTCAGCGAGGGAGACTCTGCCCCAAGCCAAACAACACGGACTCAGACTAAAAACTCTGTTGTTCTGTCCCTCTTTGAACCAGACTCTGCTGGAACAGGAAGGTACAGTAACACCCTAGTATAGTTTTATCGAAAATAAATTCGGAAAAAACCACTTAGGGATAAGCCCAAGGCTTAAACAGAGGGAAAGGGATTGCATACCTTCTCCGAAGAAAAGAAAGCAACCGGGGAGTATAATAAAGTATACTAAGGCTCCATAAGCAATTAGCCTAGGCACCAAGAGAATCGATTACCTAATTCACCGAAACTCTCACGTATACAATCTTGGAAATATTCCACACAGTCTAAAATGTATAAAATATAGCCTAAAGCTTCAATAAAATTTTAATTACACTCGGAAAAACCAAAATCATGCATTAAGTACTAGGACCAAACGACTAGGCTACATGGCCTAGCGTAGGCCAGAATGGCGAATACTTCGCCAAATAATACTAAGCACGAAAGGAAATCCTATGTAAAGCTAAATAGCTAAATTTTATTAAGCAAAACAACTAGGAATGTCACTCTGACTAACTAATTTATACCTAGCGAGTGACAGTGTCCAGGACACCTCTGGTAGGCTACGGCTCTTGTATCAAAGATTAATCCTATTAATCACTCAAAATTTTACCAAGAGCCTACATTTATACATAACAGACACTATACTCAACTTATCCGAGGCCAACGAAGACGAAGAAGCCATGAAAAGCTGAATAAATCCAAGATTTGCGAGAAAAACAGGAAAAAACACCGAGTTGTTAAGCTACGCAAAAAGGAATACAGATGGCGCCAGGATTGGCGCCAGGCACGCATACGAATCGGGGGATAGGGAAGCCTTGGGAGCGGCTCCCCTTTTTCTTTCCCGAATTCGTATCTCGTCAATCTCCCTCCTACGAGACGAATCTCTGTTCAGGTCGTAGATTGCCATGTGACGTGTCTAGAATACGTCCTCTGATATGTCGCGATATCCCTTTCACGAGGGATACTCGCTCCAGGAGTTAGAATTCTGGTACCTTAAGGTAAATTCTCTGGGAATATCGCCGTAGTTGTAATATACCCTAGGAAGCTACCCTATAGGAACTTCCATCAGGACGACATGGCTTGAGCCCATATATATATATATATATATATATATATATATATATATATATATATATATATATATATATATATATATATATATATATATATATATATATATATATATATATATATATATATATATATATATATATATATAATGTGTATACCTCATGCATATGTGCATGTGTGTGTAAATATTCTTTTTTTCTATATGTACATATGCGTGTGCATATAAGTAGATAGATGATAAAAAACACATATACATATTTACATGTATATATATATATATATATATATATATATATATATATATATATATATATATATATATATATATATATATATATATATATATATATATATGATAAAATTTTGCACATTTATACGTGTTTTTTCATATTTCAAAATAAGCCATATATATTAATACATTAAAGTGTAGATTCTCTTAGCGACCTCAGGATACAACAAAAACAAAAATGTGTTTTCTAATCTAATCATTGCTATCTTCCTTTGAGATTAGGTTATAATAGTTTTCTCCTTATTTTTAACCTTTCGATAAATCCCATATTTAATCATTCGAAATATTAAAAAATTACTGGATTTAAAACATGCTTGTATATATCACAGACAATGCAGCCATTATACAATAAGTTTGTTGATGACGTTGACGATATATAGAATATATTTTAAAGCTCTGAATATATCAGATTTGATGACATACAGAATGATGAAATCCATTTCTTAAAATATACGACCACAGGCCTAAGACATGTCATTCATGTCTAGGGTTTGGCTAGATTTTATCCATATGCTGGAGAGTGGGAATTTGTGATGGTTGAAAACTTTTGTATGATCGCTCACGGCAAACCAGCTTAGAATGGTGTGACGGGCCGAGAGAAGGTTGTGAACTCAAAGGCAGTATGAAAGCAACTGAGTTAATTTATTATAGAACAATCTCCTTTATATACAAAACCTCTAGGCAACAGAAAATTTCAAGTTCAAAAAACAGACACTGTTACAAAAGAGAAACGCAGACATGTTTATTCTGGTTCTTTTTAGTGTGAGGGAAGCGCGAAGATACAAGCATAATATATACAAAATTAATTAAGTGCTACCGTGTGACACACGGTTGGTACATGGCTCCCCCCTTAAAAATGACATACTGTACATGTTAAATAGGGCGCCCTGATCTAGAGAGGCGAACTGTAGGCGGGTCATCTGGCAGAAGATAAGCAGGTTTTAGACGATCAATAGAGACTCAGTCTTCTTTGCCACGAATGTTTAGTAGGAATGATTTCGGACTGCGGTGGATCACAAGGAAAGGGCCCATGTAAGGGGCCGTTAGTGGTGGCTTGCTATTGTCGTTGCGCAGGAAGACGTGCGTTGCAGAGTGCAAGTCTCTGGGTAGGTGATGCTTCACTGGGGGCTTGTAAGTCTGGCGGCATGGAGTAAATTTTCCCACGACGTGACGTATGCGCTGGAGATCGTTGGAGGAGGTTGTAGAAGGAAAAAATTCGGCAGGGACGACCAGCAGGTCACCATACACCATTTCAGCTGCTGAGACGTCGAGGGCATATTTTGGAGTGGTCCTTAGTCCCAGGAGGACCCAGGGAAGCTGAGTAAACCAGTTGCAATCCTTGCAGCGGGACATCAAAGCTGCTTTGAGGGTGCGATGAAAATATTCAACCATTCCATTGGCAGCGGGGTTGTTGGCCGTTGTCTGCTGTAGGGTGATGCCCAGGAGATTCGCTAATGATGTCCACAATTGAGAGGTGAAAGTAGTTCCCCTGTCAGAAGTAATATGCTCAGGGATATCAAATCTTGCAATCCATTCAGAGAGTAAGTCCGATATACATGAGGTGGACGTTGCAGTTTCCATGGGAATGACTTCAGGCCAACGAGTGGAGCGGTCGGTAAACAGGTAACGATGTCCTTGTGATGTCGGTAGGGTGCCTATAACGTCGATGTGAATGTGTGCGAAACGACTGCGGTTGAGGAAAGGTGCCCACTCCTGAATCTGTGAGTTGATGTACTTTAGAAGTTTGGCAAGAAGTACAGGCGCGGACCCAATCCTTAGCGTCCTTAGAAATGCCAAGCCAAATGAACTTTAAACTTTGCCTTCAGCAGCTGTACAGTAGAACGGCACGAGGGATGTGAAAGGCTGTGAATGAAATCAAACACTTGCCGGCACATGCGAGCAGGAATTTGAGGTCGCGGTCTACCAGCACAGACGTCACAGAGGAGAGTGGTGTTGGAGTCTTTAAGGGGGAAGTCTTCCCAACGGAGGGACGTGCAGGATGTCCTACATGCTTGATACTCTGGATCCTATCGTTGGGCTTCAGCCAGGGCGTTATAATCCAATCATAGTTGAACGGCAGCCAACGTGTTTCTTGATAGGGCATCGGCAACGGGATTCATTTTCCCAGGCGCGTATTGAAGGGTGCAATTGTATTCAGCCACGGCGGAGAGATGTCGGTGTTGCTGGGCGGATGAGGCATCAGACTGTCGGGTAAAGGCATGCACCAGAGGCATGTTGTCTGTGCGAATGACGATGGGCGTACCTTCTAAGAAATGCTGAAAGTGACGGACAGCTAAGTGCACCTCCACCAATTCTCGATCGAAGGTAGAATAATCCAATTCTGCCTTGGACAGTTTTCTGCTGAAGAAAGCCAATGGGCGGGGCGAGCCTTTGATCAGCTGCTTGAGTACTGCACCAATAGCGACGTCGCTGGCATCGGTAGAGAGAAGGAGAGGGGCGTGTGGGATAGGAAAATTGAGAGCCACAGCAGTTGATAGGGCCTTCTTTGCATTACAGAAGGCTGCTTATTGAAGGGGATCCCACTTCAGGTCCTTTGGCTTGCCCTTGAGGGAGGCGTAGAGGGGAGCAAGAGGGGCGGCAATGGCTGGCAGAAAACAGTGATAATAGTTGATCATGCCCAAGAATTCCTGCAGAGCTTTGACAGTCGAGGGCGCAGGGAAGTACTGAATGGCTGCTACCTTCTCAGGGAAGGGATGGACTCCTTCAGGAGTGATGCGGTGCCCTAAGAACGACCCTTTGTTGGCACCAAAGGTACACTTGTCCTACCGGACTACAAGGCCGTTTTGTTGCAGGCGGTCGAGCACGATGCGCAGGTGACGGAGGTGTTCCTCTTTTGAGGAGGAGAACACAAGTGCGTCGTCCACATAACATACACAGAAAGAGAGGTCCCCTAATATGCCATCCATGAGACGTTGGAACGTGGCCCCAGCATTATGAAGGCCAAAAAAGGAGTAATTGAAGGTGTATGTACCAAACGGAGTGGTGAAGTCAGTTTTGGGGATGTCTTCTGGGTTCATAGGCACCTGATAATATTCCTTCAGGAGGTTGAGCGTAGAGAAAACCTTCGCTTAGTGCAGGTAGGAGGTCACGTCAGCAATGTTTGGGAGGGGGTAGTGATCCAGTTCTGTTTGCATGTTCAGGCGTCTTTCTTCAGAATGATGTGTAAGAGTGACCACCATGGACTGGAGGCCTTTTGGCAAAGGCCCATTTCCTCAATTTCGGCGAACGTCTGTTTGGTGGCTGCCAATCGTTCCGGTGCCAGACGTCTGTATTTTGCGAAGACCGGGGGTCCCGTTGTCTCGATATGGTGATAAATACCGTTCTTGGCATGAACCGTGGGCGTTTGGCGAAGTTCTAGACGGAAAACTTCCGGGTATGACGTGAGGAGGTGGGCGTAGGCATCCGTGGGTGCGCTAATGTAGAGAGCGAGGTTAGAGGGGATGGGTTGAAGAGGTGTCGACAAGTACGAGTCTGCGTTGACCAATCGTCGATGGGCGACATCGACCAGAAGGTGGAAATGAAAGAGGAAATCCGCACCGAGTATTGGCAATGTGACGTCAGCAACGAGAAACTTCCAATTGAATTTACCGTTTCCGAACGATAATGTGAAGTTCTCATAACTGTAGGTGGTTATTGCAGATCCGTTGGCAGCTACCAAGCAGACGTCGGCAGATGTAGACAGACTACGTCGTGTCTTGAAGAGTTTCCTTGGCAAAAGAGAACGACAAGCACCCGTGTCTACCAAAATTCGCACGCCAGTTCCTGCATCATGTAAAAAGAAAAGATTAGAAACATGGGATGGCCTACTTACACGTTTTTTGGCCACTGACAATCCTCGGCACATTTCTTTGCGGTTGCCCTGAATCTGAAGTGGTAGTAGCAAAACTGAGGCAGATGGGAGGTAGTAAGTGGCTGTAAAAGTCGTTTGTTGGGGTGCGAGCGATTGGTGGGTGGTAAGCGGCTTTGTCGCTGCTTCGGCACGTCACGGGGTAGGCATGTATGTCTTACGGCATTCATGTCAGCTTCGGTTGACGTTGAATAGGCATCCTCTTCATCAGGGGCGGGAGGTCTGGAAGTAGCTGTCCATAAGGGCGTCGGTTTTGGTCATCAAGTCCTTTATGGGTAAACTATCGACATCGGGTATGGCAGCGCGTATAGGTCCGGGTAAACGGCGTATCCAAAGGGCACGAAGTAGGTTCATCTCACGAGGAGAGCCGTCTGCGGCAGGTTGAAGGCGAGCGATACTGGTCATTTACCTGAAGGCAAGCGAAGCCCTTTGGTCCCCCAACTTTTATTGTGAGAGCTGAAAAAGCTTTGCTATGCAGGTGG
>NC_090742.1:132446429-132451429 GCF_036898095.1 Palaemon carinicauda | reverse complement strand
CGCAAGGCTTTGGCAAGGGCAGTTAGGGGACATCTCTTAGTGGACGGAGGACTCAAAACATTTCTAATAGCTAAAGCCTAAAATATAGATCGCTTCCCAGTATCAGAAAGTTTCCTGCCATCCCACAATAAACATTGAATCATAATGCGAGAAAGCTGAGGGAACTACTGATGAAAGTGACTCTGTGAACTCAGGCTCCAGCGTTAAAATACATCAACTCAAGCTGCTGGAAGATCTTGGTGTATTGAAAACCTTGCTTGGAGATTTGTTGTCAGAGTAAAAGCAGCTGCTTGTATAGAATCGTATTAAATCGTCCATAGAATTGCTGAGAAACTACAGTCTGAAAAAGCAGTTCTAAAAATAATCGACCCCCTGAGAAGCTTCATAAAAGCCTAAAGAACTTGACACTGGGAACTACATCTTCAAAGCCTCTTTGATATGCTGGAATACTTAGCAGCTTGTGGACACAATCTCTACACCAAATTTGTGTATATTCATATATATTTAAAAAAAAAATGATTGATCTCCAAATTGAAAACCCGAATATATATGAACACATTGGGAAAGGTCTTCACGTGGTCTGCAGATCTGATCAACTTTGGACCGTATTGTCCACCGACATGGTAATCGAGCAAGTCTTCATGAAAAGTTTGAATTTGACAGGGTGCATGACCAGAGGACGAGGAATGAGTGAAGATCAGAGATCCTTGTGGGTTGTTTCTTCTCTGTCCTGTGCAGAAATTTATGATACAATGGAAGAATTTACATTATTTCAGTAAGTGAGCAGAAAGCAAAGATGTTAGAGATAGCAAGGATACAGGGGTACTAGTCTCAGCATCTTTCGGTCGAGAAATCCCTTCACTGACACCAAGGACCTGTGCAATATCACCACTAGTGCCATTATTTCAGTAAGTGAGCAGGAAGCAAAGATGTTAGAGATAGCAAGGATACAGGGGTACTAGTCCTCAGCATCTTTCGGTCGAGAAATCCCTTCACTGACACCAAGGACCTGTGCAATATCACCACTAGTGCCAAAGCTCCAGCTTCTGTTAATGTTGGTACAGCAAAAATTGTTGGGAACGCAGTTCTAGAGTCAAGGAATGGAAAGAAAACCTCATTACTGAAAGCAGCAAATAAATCGACCTTGGCAGACGCAACGTGGCACGATGATTTATAATATCCAAGTGTAGAAGAAGAGGCTCAACACATACTGGATGGAGGTGCATTGCTACGCCGCATTCTGTGGATATGTGGAAAAATCTGGGATGAGATCCTTGAAAGCTACAGTCATTATGTAGCCAAAAAGCATGGGAAGCTATCGTGGTCTTGATTGGTACTCGACCGCTCCATCTAAGTATTAACGGAGTACTTGGAACAACCATTCACTTTTCCACAGAAATGAAACGGCAAACTAAAATAGAGGAATTTCTTGCCAACAAAGAAAACAAACAAAGTATTTTGCATATGTTGGGTGAATGATTGGAGAGAAGTGGTTTTCAGGTCATACATGCAGCTGGAGATGAAAATTTGTTGATCGTTCAAAACTGCAGTTGCTTGTACTGTTCGTTGTGAGAGCATAATGTTTGCAGATAATACTGATTTACTTATTCTTCTCTGTTATCACGACAAAGACATATACCAAAAACTTTTCTTCAAACCAGAGCCTAAGTCTCAAATTAACTCCTCCAGGTTATGGAACATTAAATTTACCCGAGAAAAGTTTGGTGAGACTGTAAGTGATCACATACCCTTCCTTCATGCTTTCTTGGGATGCAATACCATTTCAAAAATACATGGAATTAGAAAGTATATACCTTTTTCTTGGGAACATTGCGAACACCATGACAAAACACAAGATCGTCACTACAAGGGAAAGAGCTGTGGTGTTACTCTATAATGGAACTGAGGGAGAAACAATAGATGGTTTGCTGTACAGGCGTTTTTTGTGAGAAAACAACCACCAGCATTTCCAGTATCGAACCCCAGTCAATTACCCCTACAAGTGCCCCACTCAAATACCACTCTTTTAGAGTGTACTATCTAACACAAGAGTGGCTTGGTGTGGACACCCATGGTTCCAACAAAGTGGGGAAGGTAATACTGTAATGGGCGAATGGTTCCTCTTACCAAAGATTTGGAACCAGCTCGTTGAGAATTCCTCAGGCTCGTCAGGTGTAGCTGTAAAATATCGAAGGACTTGATTGCTATGTACATTTGCATGTGGGAAATACAAGGGTGCCTGTTCAAACATATCCAACGTCAATTTGGATAACCTGGACAGCACTGATAGAAACTGACAGGTGATTTAGTAACTTTCATACATGAAGCTTCTTTTATGAATACCTTTTTTGTGTGTGTAAAAATATGCGAAACTAGTACGTCTCAGCCTGGTGACGCTGTAGGGTTCTAGTTCCTTAAAATCTTTTCGTCACTTGCATAATGTGTTTTCAATATTCTCATAAGAGCTCGATGAATGTGTTATACATATTGTATGATTCTGTCATGAATTCTGTGTATTTTTTCTCTTTTTTCATCTTAACCATTCTTTCTGCAAAGAGGCTTCAACTATTTGAATCAAAAGAATAATTCACTTTTGAAATCAAATATTTCTACAGATTTATTAGATATCTGTTTCGTGGTTATTTAAGAAAAGTCCACATTTTTGGGTTCAGACGGTATGCATGTTCATGTCGATTTAAACAAATGTTCCCTTACTTAGATTCCAGTAGACTTTTTATGATTTTACACATAACAAGGTGTCTGAAACAACAATTAGAGAAACTATTGCAATTAGTGGCAGGTTGACCCCATTTTGACCATATCTTGCCTAGAGTAATAGTGAAAGGTCAAAAGTATAATTATATATAAAGAATAAATAAATAAAAAAAAAAATAAGACTATCTTCTATGTCGCAAATATATATAACAAGAACTGAAATACAGATATGAAATATAGTTACTGCATGATATAGCATTATATCTTTACGTGACGAATTCGATTTATGATCGAAAATGAGCTAATTAGAAAGTGATAATCTGATATCATTATCATGATAATACCTGCTGCCAATTGTATCTGCATATGACTGTCTTTTCTGATCAAAGTAATACAGTTTTATCTGTTTTTAACTTATATGCTTTTGAGAGCTTTATGAGTTGTAGCCCCTTAATATAATGATAAGGAAATAAACGTGATCAGGATTATAGGCAAGAGATTGAAATACGCTAATATTTTATTATACGATAAATTAGGAGCAGTAAAAAACCTTCATCGGTAGTAACAATTGTGAAACCTATGATAAAAAAGACTGACTTGTATTACCATAAAATGATACTTTTGAAAGTATTTAACAATAGTTAAAGCATCAATGTTAATATCGCATTTAAGAGAAATATTCCTCCATCTGCCGGACATAAGCAATCAATTTCGTTTTTTTTGTTGCTTAAATAATATATTACTTTTAGGCTTGGTTTCGTGATAAGTGATGTGTAGTTTTTGATGAAAAATTAAATTTTGAAAAATGTATAGTTTAATGACAAATTCCAAGATTTTTATTTGTTATTTTAATCCGGGAGTGTGGCAATCCTTTCTTTTTAAAAATGCAGTGATAGAATTCTGGACAAAAGTTCAATATTCCTACCGAATCTTTTTCATTATCTCTCAAAATACAGTAATATTTTTGTTTAAGTTGGGAATTTTTCCACAAAGACAGTGAAACAAAAACCATGTTATTTTGAGGTTTATTCGGTTGAATTTGGACGATAAGAAATAGAATAGTAAAGAAATTACCCGAAATATAGGCTGTTTACTAAATTCTGGGAGAATGACCAAAAAACTTCAATAAAGCCCTTTTAGAAAAGTTTTCTTTTCTGCGGTGTCTCACTGTAATGCTTTCTTTGGGTTCTGATAAGTATCTTTTATTAAGAAAATAATATAAAAAAATATACATATGAAATAACCAAAGTATTGAAAGAACCGTCAACTAATAGCTTAATAAAATTCTGAGATAACACACACACACACACACACACGTATATATATATATATATATATATATATATATATATATATTATATATATATATATATATATATATATATATATATATATATATATATATATGTGTGTGTGTGTGTGTATGTATATAGTATATTTATATATATATATATATATATATATATATATATATATATATATATAATATATATATATATATATATATATATATATACATATATATATATATATATATATATATATATATATATATATTATATATATATATGTGTGTGTGTGTGTGTGTATATGTATATATATATATATATATATATATATATATATATATATATATATAGTATATATATATATATATATATATATATATATATATATATATATATATATAAATTATATATACACGCACACACACATACATATATATATATATATATATATATATATATACATATATATATATATATATATATATATATATATATATATATGTGTGTGTGTGTGTGTATGTGTGTGTATATGTGTGTGTGTATATATATATATATATATATATATATATATATATATAATATAGTATATATATATACACACACACACACATATATATATATATATATATATATATATATATATATATATATATATATATATATATAAGTATATATATATATATATGTGTGTGTGTGTGTGTGTGTGTGTGTATGTATGTGTGTGCGTGTGTGTTAATGCATATATACATCCTTTTTTTCCATCACATGTATCTATTTTCTTGACATATAACAACAAAATGGGTATTTCATATCCAATTAAGGTCTTTGGAAGGAGATTTCTAACACTATTTCTTTTTCATCGATCATCATATTCACCAGGATCAACTCATAGTGCACTCACACACACTATTTTATGTTTCCTTGTTTCCTTACTGGTTTATTTTCCCTGTTGGAGCCCTGGGGCTTCTACCATCCTGCTTTTCTAACTAGTCCTGT
>NC_090742.1:132444155-132445929 GCF_036898095.1 Palaemon carinicauda | reverse complement strand
AAAAGTACACCATTAGACGAGTACTAATTCCAGCACTCTTTTCAATAAAGTTCCTCGCCGATGCGTTGGTTGGATCCATAAAGGAAATTAACATTCTGCGAAGCATACGGAGGTAAAGATAAAATATGAGAGGGAGACATTGTTAAATTGAATATCGTATGTTCAAAACACCATCATTTGTTTATATAGAATTGTTCTTATGTTTATTTCGAAGGATTTTATATGTGTACTTCATCTCTTTTGTTTAAAGGTTTCGATAAATATATAGTCCAGGCAAGATTTCAATATACCAGCCACTAATTGCAATAGCTTCTATTTGTGGTTTATATTTGTCACTAAGGCCATGAAAATGATGTAGTAAAAGTCCACTAAAATCCTTTGATGGGAAGATATTTTTTCAGCCATAATATGAAATCGCTTTCGCAGCATTTTTTTTTTTTTTTTTTTTTTTTTTTTTTTGCAGTCTTGATAATATAATTTTTTTCTGTTCTTGTTTCATCCCATTTCATTACAACAACATCAATAATAATAATAATAATAATAATAATAATAATAATAATAATAATAATAATGAAGATGAAAAATAATGATAATAGGCATACAAACTGCTGCGGGTATGAATATGATGCTTCTTTGGTCTTGGGTAGTCAAATTCGTGTTGCTTGAAGTCCTGTTTATTTTTTTTATTTTTTTTTCTTTTATAGAGGTGGAAATACTAAAGCTGGTACTCATGGTCTCCCTTGAATGTTTTTGTTTTACATTTACAAATATTTTTAAGACTTTGTGTTCAGTCGGGATGAACCTTGGAAGCTGGTATGTACATTTTTTGAATTCTGAATATTTTTTTTATTTCATTTTCTAACAATGGTATTGTAAGATTCATGAACCCATTAAAAGTCAAATTATAGTCAAGCACTTTCAGAACATTACCATGTCACTGAGAAATGCGTATGGATTCTCCTTTTATCACATTTGACCAGCCACTCTAGTGGAAAGCTCACGCCATGTTGACAGTGAATTACGCTCCGTTGTTGTCCGTCTGCGAGGGTTCCCTACAGATATGAGCTACCTATGTTGTATTGGTCACCTGATGTCGGGTTCTAGGCTGCAGGAGCTTCTTAAAGTGGTTTATGCTATCGGGCAAGGCTTTGGCAAGGGCAGTTATGGGACATCTCTTAGTGGATTAAGGACTCAAAATTTTGCTAATAGCTAAAGCCTACAATATAGATCGCTTCCCAATATCTGAAAGTTTCTGCCATCCCACAATAAACATTGAATCATAATGTGAGAAAGTTGAGGGACCTACTGATGGAAGTGATCCTGTGGACTTATGTTCCAGCGCTAAAACACATCAACTTAAGATGCTGGAAGATCTTGGTGTATTAAATACCTTGCTGGGAGATTTGTTGTTAGGGTAAAAGCAGCAGCTTGTATAGAATCGTATCAAATCGTCCATAGAATTGCTGAAAAACTGCAGCCTGAAAAAGTAGCTCGGAAAATAATCGACACCCTGAGAAAGTTCATAAAAGCAGAAAGAACTTGACACTGGGAACTACATCTTCAAAGCCTCTTTGATATGTTACCATACTTAGTAGCTTGTGGACACAATCTCTACACCAAATCTTTATATATATATATATATATATATATATATATATATATATATATATATATATATATATATATATATATATATATATATATATATATATATATATATATATTATATATATATTTGCAAAAAATTATAGATCCAGAAATTGAAAAGGCAGAT
>NC_090742.1:132406655-132411655 GCF_036898095.1 Palaemon carinicauda | reverse complement strand
GGGAATGAAAGTGACGGAGAGACAGAAATTAATTGTGTTTCAGATGAAGTGTCTAAGGAATATGGCTGGTGTATCTCGATTAGATAGGGTTAGGAACGAAGTAGTGAAGGTGAGAACGGATGTAAGATATGAGTTAGCAGCTAGAGAGGATATGAATGTGTTGAGGTGGTTTGGCCATGTTGAGAGAATGGAAAATAGCTGTGTGCTAAAGAAGGTGATAAATGCAAGAGGAAAGTCAAAGGTTGGGTGGATGGATGAAGTGAAGAAAGCTCTGGGTGATAGGAGGATGGATGTGAGAAAAGCATGAGAGCATGGTAGAAATAGGAATGAATGGCGAACGATTGTGACACTGTGGCAGGATGTTGCAACAAAATGCCCCACACCCTGAATCCCACCTATTGACAATTTTCTCAACAAAACAAACTTTCCCCTCCGTTATCTTGACCAGACTCCTAGACAAAAGGACAAAAAAAAAAAAAACCTTAAAACTATATTTATTAAAAATAAAATAATCACTTAATACTAAAAAACATTCAAATAACCGTAACACCATTCAAATAAACAAAAATAACTCTAACAAACTTAGAATTACACCGCACACCAACACCAAAATAAATTATATTTGTGTGTGTGTGGATCTCTTTGTCCACACAAGGGCCAACAGTCCTTCCAGTCCAATGTCACAACCTTCTGGCAGACGCAACACTCGGTGGCAAACATAATTTTTCCTACTACACAAGCACTTTTATTCAGTGGTGAGTTAAGCAATTTATGTTCGTTAATGCGTCGTCATCATCATCATCATTCAGAGAAAATTCCTAATCATAATCGTAGTCCAGGTCCACAACAATTGGCCAATAATCATAAAAAGATAACTTTCCAAATGAGGAATTACAGCCTGTAAAAAATAAATAATCACTTCCACGCTGGTAAAATAGTAATAATTCAGCACTCAAAGCAAACAACTGCCTCAAGCCGCAGTAAATTAGAAAAAGCATTCACTCCGAAACATTTACCACTGTCCTAACCTAGCTAAAAGTAAACAAACAGTCAATTATTCCAACAGTCTTTCTCACAACAAACAATCGATACACTAACTACCCCTCTCTCTCTCTCTCTCTCTCTCTCTCTCTCTCTCTCTCTCTCTCTCTCTCTCTCTCTCTCTCTCTCTCTCAGGATTTGGCAAAACACGAAAAATAAAAATAAATAAAATTTGATCCTCCACATTCCTACCTCCTCACTTTGCTAAATCCTTCTATATTTACACAAAACCACTTACATTATTTTTTTCATTACCCAGTCCCAGTCGAAAACGGGGCCTTTACTCCGAGTAAATGGGCCTTCATACATTCTCTCATTTACTTCCTTATCACAATCATTCGCTACATTAACACTATTCCGATTTAAATCCCTATCATCTAATATATCTTGTACAATCCCATCAACCTCTTATCATATGGCCCTAAAATCTCACTTATTTTCGTCAGTAATTCATCCATTTCATGAAAAACATTCTTAACTTTAGCAAAGGATTCATTCATGCTACTTATCATTCTCCTATCTCTCACTCTTGCGTTATTCTATCTTTCTTTTACATCATCTAACAAAAAACCACACACACTATAAGTATCATTCATACTCAGCCACGTTTCATCGGTATTAAAACATTTATCTTCCATACTCACTTGTACATTTACACCCTTGTCATACTTATTTCTATTCTCACTTTTACTTATGAAATTTCCCCTTCTTTCATCCTTACTTAAAGCTCTCGTATTCTTCCTTTTCATATATTCTACTAACACCAACTGTTTACCTTCTAGATCTAATTTCTCATACATACTAGGTTCACACTTATTCCTTTTCAACCATTTACTCATCCCATTCTCTTGGATATAGTCAGGTACCTCCTTCCATTTACGCAACTGGTTGTGGTGTGCCCTAACGATTTCCACTCTACCATCCACACACAATTTACCCAAAACATAACTTAATCTACTCGAACCAACTTCTAACACCTCATATGGACCTTCATGAACATGCATCACATTCACTCCGCACACACTCGAGGACTCACCCAGCTGAACCCTCTTACACTCTAGTTTCCCAAACATCCTAGCTGACTTAATCCCTCCTTCCTACATACTCTAGCTACATGCCCATCTACACCACATTCAGTACACTTAGCCCGAGGTTCCTTGCACATTCTAGCATAATGACCATCCTTACCACAATTACCACAAATCACATTCATACGATTACAACGACATCCACTCATTATGTGCCCAGTCATACCACACCGATAACATTTCACCCCTTTCTCTTTCTTGCACTCACTAATTCTATGCCCTACCTCACCACATCCAAAACATGCACCTAGAGCCCATCTACATTCATTTTTCTTATGACCTTCCTTTCCACACCTATATGACTTTTCATCACGTACACGACTATCTGACATACCTCGCTGCGCACTAGCACTCCTATTTCTCCAAACGTGATTCCCTAGCCTTAACCCTTCATTTGTCCTTACAGGTATTCCCACATTACTCTCCCTAACACTCCTATCTACTACACTATCAGCTACCCTTATTTGTCCTCTCATAACAGCATCTCTAAAACTAACAAATTCTGGCACACTTTCCTCCATTCTAGTTCTTACACTCACAGATTTACTTTTTTTCATGCACTTATCTAACTCATAATCATCAACTATCCATAGTATATCAACCCACGACATTCTCTCTTGCGTCCACCTCATTTTCTCCTTCCGTTTCAAATGAATAAACTCACACATCAGGTACGGTCGCCAAAATCATCCTCATTAACTCCTTATTCTCATTTATATCTTCATCCCCATAATTCTTCCTAGTTAAAGTTTCCAAACTACATACATACATAGATATCGCTTCTCCTGCATTCATCCGTGCCTCATCAAAATCATTCTTACACTTATACCTAACACTCTAATTCATACGTTTTACCTGCTCAATTATTCTCTTTTTCACACTTTCATAATCAAAATCCCCTACACTCATTATCACACCATACATCGTCAACAAATACCCTGTCAAATATTCTCCTAACTCCCTAGCCCAAACTCTCTTACTATGACCATACTTGGCCTAACAGAACCTTTCATACTCCCTAAAAATCTCATACACATCCCTACTACTATGCTCATTGCACCTTTCACACCAAGGTACCTCTCTCATAAACACAGTATTACATACATCACATTAATTCTCACTGCTATCATCACTGCTACCTTCCTTCTGGTTTCCTACTTCCTCGCTAGAATATAAAGAATCTAATTCCACACTCATACTCCTATCCTAGATTATACTCTTCCTAGCCCTTTTCTTACTCTTCGCTTTCACCCATTCACAATCATCCTTGCTCTCATCCTGACACTTTTTCTTTTATTTCTTCACATCACTTTTACCTTTCCTTTCATCCTTCCTCTCGCATTTCTGTTCATCCTTACTATATCTAGTCCCTTTAACTTCACTATCACTATTACCATCACTATCACTTCCTTTCTCATTATCACTTACCTTTAAACTTTTCTTCTACCAGCAACCCTTTACCCGTAGCAGAGGCAACTCCTCCGACTGCGCCTTCACCCATGAACTCGTTAATCATATTCATTATTTGACCTGTCATCACCCCAAACTGTTCATCCATACGCTCATCCAATCACCTCTCATTCTCTTGCATCCTAATCTCGAACCCTTCTTCCACTCTCTCTACTGTTCCCTTTAACTCCCTAAGCTCCTTTTGCATCACCTCATTCTCACAGTTCAACCTCTCATTCTCTACTAGCAACCTCTCTTTCTCAACTATTAACTTCTGCTCCCATTCTTTACTCAGCCGCAATTCCTCCTTCAAAACCCATAACTGTTCTTCCATTTTCAGTCTTAACTCTAATTTCTTATCCTAATTAGTCCTTCGTCAAAGAGTCCAGCTTCTTATCCCACCTCTGCAGTCCCTGTTCAGGCGCCAAAATAATGTTGCGGGATGTTGCAACAACAAACCCTACACCCTGAATCACACCTACTGACAATTGTCTCTACAAAACAATCTTTCCTCTTACGTTATCTAAACTAGACTATTAAACAAAAGGACAAAAATAAACAACCTTGAAACTATATTCAATAAAACTAAAACAATCACTTAATGCTAAAAAAAAAAAATCAAATAACTGTAACACTATGCAAATAAACCAAAAAAACCCTAACAAACTTAAAATTATACAGCTCACCAACACCAAAAAATATTATATTTGTTTATGTGTGGACCTCTTTGTTCACACAAGGGCCAACAGTCCTTACAGTCCAATGCCACAACTCTCAGGCAGACGCAACACTCGGTGTCAAACAGATAATATTTCCCACTACACAAGCACTTTTATTAGTTGGTGAGTGAAGCAATTTATGTTGGTTAATGCGTCATCGTCATCATCATCATCATCATCATCATTCAGAGAAAATTCCTAATCATAATCGTATTCCAGGTCCACAACAATTGGCCAATAATCATAAAAAAGATAACTTCCAAAGGAGGAAATACAGCCTGCAAAAAATAAATAATCACTTCCATGCTGGTAAAATAATAGTAATCCAGCACTCAAAGCACACAACTTCCTCAAGCCGCAGTCAATCAAAAAGAGAATTCGCTCCGAAATATTTACCACTGTTCTAACCTACCTAAAAGTAAACAAACAGTCAATTATTCCAACAGTCTTTCTCACAACAAACAATCGATACACTAACTACCCCCCTCACCCTTCTCTCTCTCTCTCTCTCTCTCTCTCTCTCTCTCTCTCTCTCTCTCTCTCTCTCTCTCTCTCTCTCTCAGGATTTGGCAAAACCCAAAAAAGGGATTTTGACAAAGGAGAAATCTATTTCTGGGGAGATACCTGTGACGCCCGGTGAAAAGAGTCCTTCTTTACACTTTTCTGATATAAATACTTCCAAATATACCAGAGAAATTTAAAG
>NC_090742.1:132389155-132401655 GCF_036898095.1 Palaemon carinicauda | reverse complement strand
CGATACATTTGTTGTTGTAAAAAACATTAATATGTATCCAGCTGTAATTATAGGATACCCATCTATGGAAAATATAAACATTATCTTAGCTCCTGCCAAGCACGGCGTGTATATCAAAGGGAAATTTTATAAGTCTTCTAATACCTTAAAATCTGTTTTGGATAAAAAGGAGACGACAAATGTAACCGTAACGTACGTTGAAGAACCAATAACTTGTCTCACTAATAAAGAAATAATATACGCGACCCAGCAGAATTCTCGTTCACCCGTAATATCATCTTGCACGCAATCTATCGAACCAAACATACCTTCGAATTTAATAGTGCAAATAAAGAAAACCCTACCGGGATCTGAAATATTAATCCTTTCCGATACTTTGAAAACTAACGGATTGTCTGTCACACAAGCTATTTATACAGTAGGCTCACATCAGCAATGTAATATCGAAGTCTGTAATCATTTAAATAACACTTTAGTAATTCACAAAAATCAACATATCTTGGATGTAGAAGTTTATAAACATCGTATTCTTACCGTTGCTGAAATCAATCACTCTCAATCAGTTGCGGATGAATCCCTTTTGCGATCTATTAAAAATAAAATCAGTAAAGACATTCAATACGAAGAAATTCAGCAGAAAATTTTTGAACTTTTGACTAAATATCAAGATGTCTTTTCCACTACGGATGGATCCTTAGGAAAAACAGATGTGATCGAGCATCAAATAAGGTTAAAGGACAAGCAGAAAATTATATATGTACCCTCGTACAGACTCCCTATGAAATTCCAGAATGAAATAAATGATGAAGTAGGTAAAATATTAGAGGAAGGAGTCATTAGAAAATCAAACAGCCCTTATAATTTTCCTTTAATAGTTGTACCGAAAAAAGATCGAACATGGCGTATCTGCGTCGACTTTCGTCGTCTAAACGAGGAAACGATCCCTGATCGATTCCCAGTGCCATGTACTGACGATATTTTGTCTTTGTTTGGTCAGAATAAATATTTTACCAGTTTGGACTTACTTAAAGGCTTTCACCAGATATCATTAGAAGAAGATAGTATCCCATGCACAGCCTTCAGCACAGCCAGGGGACATTATGAATTTTTACGGATGCCTTTTGGTTTACGTTGTGCTCCTATAACATTTACAAGAATGATTAACATAGTGTTTGGAGACTTGTTAGGGGATATATTGCATGCTTATATGGATGATCTTGTAATCTTTTCCAACACCTTAGAAGAACATCTACGTAAGTTAGAACTAGTACTACAGAGATTAAGACAACATAACTTAAGGGTAAAGATTAGTAAGTGTGAATTTTTCAAAACAGAATTAATATATTTGGGTTTCATGGTGTCAAGCCAAGGTCTTAAAGTAGTCCATGATAAGGTGTCGGCTATACGTAATTTTCCCATACCTACTAATGTCAAGGGAATACAACAATTTCTGGGTTGAAGTGGATATTACAGGCTTTTTATACGCAACTATTCAATAATAGCCGCTCCTTTAACTGATCTTACGAAGAAGGGCGTAGATTTCATATGGTCTGAGCAACATCAACAGGCGTTTAATACTTTGAAAGATGAACTGTGTAGTTCTCCTATTTTAAAATTTCCTGACTTCGGTAAGGAATTCTTCATTGCAACAGACGCCTCAGACTTAGGAGTAGGAGGGGTATTGCTTCAGCAATATGATAAACAATTTTTCCCGATAGCTTTCTATTCTCGAAAATTGAGAACTTCTGAAAGTAAGTATGCAGTAATAGACAAGGAAGGACTAGCTATTGTTAATTCGCTAGTGCATTTTAAGTTCATAATTTACGGTTATCCCGTTAAGGTTCTTACTGACCATAAACCACTAACAGAGATCTTTAAAGGCTTCAATCACAGCCCTAAACGAACTCGGTGGCATTTGATCATTCAAGATTTTGGCGCAAGAATCGGGTATTTACCTGGGAAAGCAAATATCAGTGCGGATGCATTATCACGCAACCCCGTGTCATCTTGTACGGAGCCTTTAGCTGAATTAATAGATATATCAACATCCAAGCCTATTGTAAAAACAATATCTGAACAAGAAGATTTAGGCTGGAGTACTGAATTGTTACAGACTGAGCAAAGAAAAGATCAGAAAATAGAAACAATTATAAATGCTTTGAAAGGCAATCATAAAGAAAAGAAGTGAAGGAAAATTTTTTTTTATTTTTATGTGATTAAAAGTTTTCTTTTTAATACAGGAGTAATTACATATATTTTTTCTCGTTACAGGTTTCCAAGATGAATTTTTTGTTGTTGGGAGTGATATTGTTCGCTCAGACATTTTTCTCGTGTGGGATGAGCTCTAAGACTAAAAATATATATTTTAAATATGGCAATATAGTTGAAAGACAAGAAGACATTTTTATTACATCAACCAACGTAATTGTCGAAGTGCATATGCAAGCAATTTTTCTTCAAGAGAATGATGTCACTAGCTTAAGAACCGCCATTTCAAGGTTTTCTGCATCATTGGATGAGTTGCATAGAAGACATTTTCATTTGACTACAGAGAGTTTGCTTGGATCAACATTAAAAGTTGCAGAGATGCTATCTGATGACTTGAAAAATAAGACTGACGAGACAGGATCTTTGGCTTATGACCTTTTGATGTAGACTGTAGGACACGAACATAAAGAAAGACGGAATCCGTTTATTTATGCTGCATTAAGCATCTTTGGGTCTGTTGCAAGTTTAGGTTTAGGAATTTCCAATCGTCTTAAAATTAGTAATCAAAATAAGAAAATTGAGTTCTTGACTCATAAAGATGAATTGATTATGTCAGAACTAAGGAATCAGTTAGCTTCAATCAATAAAATTATGGATTTGTTAAATGAATATTCAAATAATATCATTCAAATTATGGAAGTACAGGATTTGTTGGCAACATTAACGTATTATGATTCAAAGATAGATCACATACATAACAGAATTACACATTTCATTGAGAAATCCAAGGATTATGTAGAAGCTATCACGTTAGCAACTAAAGGTGTATTGTCGCCCCATTTGTTGCCTATAAGTTACTTAAAGTTAATTCTGGAGAACGGAAGGGATAAACTAGGCTATGTTCCTTTGTTAGACGAACATAGGTTAGAATTTTATTACAGCCTAATTACAGTAAACGTAGATAATAACAAGATTATGATTACAATTCCCTTTGATTCTTTTGATGCCTGGCAATCTTACAGGATATCACCATTTCCGACTTTCATGACGAATCACTCAAATCCAGTAATATCCAGTTTGACAGGACACGTACTGATTTCCCCAGACAAGGAAACATATACGGTCATTAAAGACTTAAATCAATTAACTCACTGTTCAGACGCAATGGATAGAAAAATATGTACAGCTGACTCATTTGAATTCCATAAAAACTTATTGGATTCATGCGAGTTAGGTATAGTACTAGACGGTGCTCTCTCCCATACAAGTGAAAATTGTCTGGATAAGCTTTATCCCTTTGACAATAATGAGTTCAATTGCAGACTGAACAATGGCTCCTGGATACGATACGACAAGGACGGCTTCAATGTATCATACCCTGACGGATCCACGTCCTTCACCCACATCTTCGTCGCAGCAGATGGTTGTGTCGGGACTTCCCCGAATTCCATGGTGACTGGTCTACGGACAATAATCAGAGAACGAGCCTACTTCGCGAACTTCACGTGGACCTCTACAATGCCAGCACTTCCTCTCCCGTACAACAGACAAGTTGCCAAGCGGTTGATGAAACTAACCGAAATGGACCACCTGTCACCGACTTATAAGGAAATTCTTCACCCCATACTACTAGCAGGATTGGGTATCACGGTGGTGATATTTATCACCGTGAACATCCTTGTTTGGCGTAGGTTACGGCACAGCAAGCAGCTACAAAGGAACGATTCGCCTAGTCCCGACAATACTCCCTACTTGATTCAATTCAAAGCCGTTTGAGTGGCCACCTCATTCGCTAAAGGAGTAATTTGTCGGGAAGAGTTTGTATGAAAAGCTGTTAGTACGCTAGTAATATGTTTTTAAAGAAATTTTCTACATTTGCATTGTTAAAAATACATTTAAAACAACATTTAAAAAAAAAACAAAGATATAAATCTTTTTTTCTCTCGGCATCAAATAAAAACATATACGCCGGAATGTTAAAAAAGAAAAGAGAGAAAAAAATATATATATAACAGAATCTAATGGCATCTAATAAAATATATCAGCCCTTTATATAAATATATATATATATATATGTACGAAACCGTGGTACGTGTACGTACCAGGAATTCGTGTTTGTGCACTAAAAAATTGAGTATTATGTTTCTGACAAAGGTAACAATTATTCTTTATCAAGTTACCGAATCATATGTAAGTCAGAAGTTTTTTTTTTTGGTACCATATAATCATTTGCTAGCAATGTACCATATATATGATCTTTGTTTTATCATGCATTTTTCTTTTTGCTTTGGTAATATCTTTTTTATATGCATTATTGTTATTATTTTTTTAATGTGCCTATTTGGACATTCGTCCTCGGTTGATTATGGCTAAAGTTAAACAAAGAATAATACGTATATCCAGTCACACCTAGTAACCATGTTTTGGCTTGTTGTTAAATTTTTGTAAAAAAAAAAAAAATGGAGATAGCTGGCCGAGCTAATGTAATAGTTAGAATAGTTAATATTACATGTTTAAAACACATGACGTAATATGTCATGTTAGGTGTAGGAGCTAGCCGTGGGACTTGCTGTAGTCATTCAAATCATAAACAGGACATACAATGCAAACCTCGGCAATGTGACATTCTTCTTAACGTCAACACATTGTCTCAAGCGTGTGAAAGTTTGTGAGTTCACCAGATGCAGGCGTCTTCCGAGTTTGTGACGTGTCTAATATAAACTAAGCATACGATATCTGTGATATCGATAAGTTAGTCAGTTCATATGTATACTTCCCCAGAATTGGTCATCTGACCAACCCAGCTTCCTCCAGTGATGGAGATGTTTAACTCTGTTGTTTTTATAGAATAAATACTTTAAAGCTAATAAGATGTATTCTGTTATCCATTTACATACATCTGAAACAACACATATTCAATGTGTGCTTATAACAGTAGCACGCCAATATATATACATATATATATATATATATATATATATATATATATATATATATATATATGAGAAAATAAAGTTTCTGAAATCAACAACCATTGAAAATATTTGGATTTCTTACTAAAAATATTCCTATGATGAACAATATCATATTATAGATATCTCCTATTATTTTCTATAATCTCTCTCTCTCTCTCTCTCTCTCTCTCTCTCTCTCTCTCTCTCTCTCTCTCTCTCTCTCTCTCTCTCTCTTGATTTTGTTAATAAGAGGTAACACTGCTCCTCTGGTAAAAAGAAATGGATACCGATGAAAAATCTCAAGAAAGAAATAATTTTGGCATACGACCGTCTCTCTGTAAGCCATGAAATGTTTGAAGATTCGCCGATAAGGAAAGAGGAAATGGAAGAAGAAATTCCAAGAGGAAGAGGAGAAATGTAACATGTGGATGCTGACAGGGTACGAGATAATCAAGATGTTTATACAAACAGAGATGGAAAGACTCGGCCACTTTCATCCTGATAAGCGAGAGATCCAGACTGCTTTTCTTTGGAGGAATTTATGAAAACAAAATGCATCGGGAGGCAAAGGATGAAAGGGTATCCCTGCAGGAAAAGCGAAGGATTTTGAAAACGCACCGAATATAATCTTGGCCGGTGAATGAACTCATTTGGATTAGGGATGCATCATTTTCTGTGCTCAAGAAGCAGATGAAATCTCGGTGCTATCATTCATGCCCAGTAGGGAATGTATATTCAAAATTTGATAATACCGTCGTGAAAATGACTTGGGGGATATCTGTGTAAATCCGGTATACTTTTTCTATTTTCTATTCAATGAGTGTCAAATTTAATAGAATATAGCTCAAATGAAGATTATTTTTCTTGAAATATAATATTGGAATAAATCATTACTTCTCTTGTACTTTATCTATTATCATATTTTCTTTCCTCACTGGGCCTTTTTTTTCCTGCTAGAGCCCTTGAGCTTAAAGCGTTCCGATTTTCCAACTAAGGTTGTAGCTTAGCCAGTAATAATAATGATAATAATTAAAAGGATGAAAGTCTTTGTTATAGTACATAATCTAAGCGTTACTTTTGTTCGGATCATGGAATTACTCGCAAAATACCATCTTGAAATTTCTCTTATTCCTTAGGGAAGGAAGTTTGCATCTTAACAGGGATACAATTTATAATCATTCATTTCTTAAATTTCCCAGAGAAGTAATGAGAACGAGCAACAATAAAGTTAACCAAATAGAAAAATATGTTGTATACCATCACATGAGGTGCAAATGGTTTCTATAGATACTCAAAGTTTTATAATAATCTTATGCACATATTTATGTACCTTTATTGCATAATTCTGGCATACTCGTAACTAATCTTAATATATATCATTCCTTTCATTCTTTCATCAATTGGGTAACACTGTTTTATTAATTTTTTTCACAAATATAAGTTCCCTGTTCTTGGGAGTACTCTCAAATATTTCCCTTTTTCTACATCCATTTCTCAATTTCGATTCAGCACTGAATCCTTTGCTGAAATCATCCATTATGCAAAACATGTAACTACGTCTACTTTTCCCATCAACTAATTCATATATATAATGAAACCAAAAGTTTTACACACAAATTCCCTTTTATTATGAAATATCTGTGCAAGATTCAACAACCTATTTGCTATCTTCAACAACGTCCACAATGTTTTTCTATCTAGTCTCATTTTTTTTTTT
The DNA here is from genome assembly GCF_036898095.1 of Palaemon carinicauda. Lineage (NCBI taxonomy): Eukaryota > Metazoa > Arthropoda > Malacostraca > Decapoda > Palaemonidae > Palaemon > Palaemon carinicauda. Next base: position 132,394,776 of record NC_090742.1, on the reverse strand, counting down.
AGACACATGTATACCAAAGACAACTCTTGGGCTGTATGTCTCAGCTTTAAGTATAACTGTTTAGTACAATCTATGATCCATATACCCAAGGACCTTTATAAAAATTTTAATTTCTAGCTCCTAAGGTATCTTTCTTCCTTCTTACTTTCCTCACCCAAAATCTATCAAACATCTCTCAAATAAAGATGAGTGGTACATAATGTTTTGATTTTATGTAACATTTATTTGCATTTGTCTTCTATATTTATAACAGATAATAAACTTTTCCCTCTCATATTTAAACAGATATCTTCTCCACCAAACTAGAAAAGCACTCTGAGAGTGCAGACCTCCACCACGGTATTTTATTTCTCGAAAGCAGCTTGCCTTTCATAGAATCAATTTAGACCTCAGGCGAATTTGAAGTCTGTGTGACAACCATATGCGAATTTGACCTTTGACCTAGGACATTCAAAATTGAACCACTTCCATATCTTAACATAATAATTAATCCTTGAAAGTTTCACTACTCTATGAGTAAAATTATGGTCAGGATATTGTTAATAAACATTTTCATATCACTTAAAATCCCGTTGTGTTAAAGGAAGATGATAGTCACGCAAGATGATAACACCAGTACTCATGTGGTTAATTATGGTTGATATTAATTGTTAATGATAATTGTTAATAATTTCTAATAATTATTATTATTTTTTGTTAGGAATAGATGTTTCGATAATAACGACGACTTTACCTAGCCTCCCATTCCTCTGAAAGAAATTAATATGCTATTTTTTTCAGCGACTGAAACTACCATAATGGAAAACTGGAAACATGAAGAAACTGAAAGACAAAGAAATTGATGTAAATGGATTTAAGAAGATTATAAATGTCCCATAGAGATTGTTAGGGGAAAGTCTATGACGAATTTTGGACTAGAAGAAACAAAAAAAAAAAAAACAGAAGCTCAACAAAGAAAAGAAAAATGTAGATCCGAAATAAATATTCTTAAAGGTAAGGACTCGGGGAAAGATGAGGGGAAGAAATCCCTATAGATCAGAGCTTCCCGAGTAATGGTGAAAGAAATATGGGGAACTTTCCCGATCTGTTCATTTATTATAGCTTTTATAGTTTATATACGAAAGATCTATTTCAATGTTTGTACTGTTCTTAGGATATTGTAATTCATATGGTAATTACTTCCCTTTTAATTTATTATGTCCTTGTTTCCTTTCCTCACTGGGATATTCTTCCTTGTTGGTGCCCTTGGGCTTATAGCAACCCGCTTTTTCAACTAGACTTGTAGCTTAGCTAAAAATAATAATAATAATAATAATAATAATAATAATAATAATAATAATTATAATAATAATAATAATAATAATAATAATAATAATAATAATAATAATAATAATAATAATAATAATAATAATAATAATAGTAATAATGGAAGGTAGAGGAGAACTCAGATTGAAAGTAGTAATAGATATTAGTAAAAAAATCTACGCTCGAAAGGAAATTGAATAATGAGGTTGGCTAAAAAAGTAAAAAGTAAAAAGTTACAGCGTAATATTATGGGAAGGTGAATTAAGAGACTAAAAATAACCTCGCCAAATATTCTGTACAGAATACAAATTGAAAACATTGATATTCTTTAATCTCTTGTTATCTCCCCTGTATAATAGAGGGCAAATGTGTGGCTAATATATATATATATATATATATATATATATATATATATATATATATATATATATATATATACACACACAGTGTATGTGTATATATATATATATATATATATATATATATATATATATATATATATATATATATATATATATATATATACATATATATATATATATATATATATATATATATATATATATATATATATATATATATATATATATATATATATATATATATAATCTTTTCGGGCAAAGGTGAGAGGTGGTAGTCATACTCTGGTGAGAAGGGGTACCCCGAGACAATCTCTCGCAAATTGTCCAACCAGCGGGTTGTAGGTAGGACGGAGGGAGCGGATGGGCGAGGGTCAAATCTGTGTATGTGTGTGTGTGTGTGTGTGTGTGTGTGTGTGTGTGGACATATCGATCTTCTTGGTTAATAATTCAATAAGTGCATTGAATCATTAATGACTTTTTCTCGGAATATTCCGAGACGGGTCCTCTCCATCGATATATTTCCAAAAGAAAAAATCCTTATTATAAAGCCAAAATTGGATATAATTCTTAAATTTCAATTCACCTCATTGAACAGTTATTCGGCTTTTATATGATTTAATAGAGAATTTGCTTTGACGCACTGATGCAAACACTCAATGAATAGACACAAAGATAGAGGACTATAGATTCAAGAGAATGCTTATTCATGGCAAAATCCATGACGAGAAGTAAAGGGATTATTAATGTCGACAGCTCTACCACAAATACAACGAATAAAAGTATTGTGAAAAAAAAAAAAAAAAAAACACATCGTGAATATACAAGAACATGAAAGGCAGCCGTTTCTAGTCCACTGCCGGATATAGGCATCAGACATGTCCTTGTTCATGTCTGGGGTTTGGCCAGTTTTCATCACCACGCTGGCCAACAGTGAATTGGTGATGGTTTTCTATATATATATATATATATATATATATATATATATATATATATATATATATATATATATATATATATATATATATATATATATATATATATATATTTATTTATTTATATATATATATATATATATATATATATGTGTGTGTGTGTGTGTGTCTATATGATATCGCAAGTCTATGTAGAATTAGATATAAATATTTACACATACACACACACACACACATATATATATATATATATATATATATATATATATATATATATATATATATATATATGTATATATATATATGAATATATATATATATATATATATATATATATATATATATATATATATATATATATATATACGCACGTATAATCACACACACACACACACATATATATATATATATATATATATATATATATATATATGTATATATATATATATATATATATATATATATATATATACATATATATATATATATATATATATATATATATATATATATAAATATGTATGTATATATATACATATATATATATATATATATATATATATATATATATATATATATATATATGTATATATATACATATATATACATATATATATATATATATATATATATATTTATATTCAAATAAGCCATAAATTTTTATTCCTTAATGTCTAGATTTTATTTTATACCTCGGGATCAGACACCCAAGGCTGAATCGCTAAGACAATAACTTTTGGCATGCAGGGATATCTAACCCTAGTCCAGGAAACTTGTATGACAGTGACATAACATTTAGCTATGTCACGGTCATACAAGCTTCCTGGACGAGGATAGGATTCCCCGGCCGGCCAGAGGCTATTAGCTTTGAGTGATTCCCCCTTGGGTGTCTGATCCCGAGGTATAAAATAAAATCTAGACTTAAATGTATTAAAATATAGTTCTTATTTGAATATGAAAAACATGTTCAAATGGGCAAAATCTATCACATGCTCTCACACATACACACAAACACACACACACACACACACACACACTTATATATATATATATATATATATATATATATATATATATATATATATATATATATATATATGTGTGTGTGTGTGTGTGTGTGTGTGTGTTTGTGTGTGTGTGTGAGTGTGTGTGTGTGTGAGTGTGTGTAGATATATATAAAATTTTGATGACAGGACTATAAAGAACAATTGTATGGTGATAGACCATTTGCGTTGACTAGAACGGGTTCTCGTTACAAACTGCAAACGGCAATAGCTTGGCACAATAATATTTCAGGAAAAGTACTACATCCTTCATGTGAGCACTATCAAAATTCTTAACTTTTATTGTTATGCATATCGTAATTGAATTTTGCAGCTTTGTACCAATCATGACCCCTTTTCCTTGGAGTAACGGAATCATATGAGAATCGAATAAGTGACATTACGCTTCCATCACAATAATAGTGAAAAAAGAATAGTCGAACTATGAATTTATTTATTCCATTCATAGTTCAAACTAATGGTGCTATAGTTTCTGTAGATGAATTTCAGATTTTTGCTTGTTTTTTTTTTTTTAAACAAGCCTGTTATGGGTAATGAGGTTTGCTTATGTGTTTTAATTACAGGTTAAGATTAATTAAGCAATATGTATTTATTGCTTGTGTTAATGCGAATTCATGCTTCTCTAACTGAAATCAATTTAAATTTTCGGGAAACATCAGGCTATTTTTTTAGTTTACCTAAAAATTTTTGGTATGTAGAACTGAAGAATAAAACAACAGATTACAGTATGTAGCATTACGACTGTGCCACCAGAGAAACCTATTAATATGCATAAAAGAAAATATGAAGATCAATCATTTTTAAACTGAAAATCCTCGTAATATGGAATTCACCATATTCCATGAGAAACACACTCAAAGGCGGATAATATTTTATAAATGGCTCTAGTCGTGCTATGAATTGAGCCTATATCTTAGGTAGAAGCATGAGTGAAGTTCATTTCGTTTATAATGTCTTATTCACTCAGAATTCAGGTACCGGCATTTTTAATGAAAATCGAAATCAACCAATCACGTAAATGATAGTCGGTTGGTACTTTCATAATACAATGCTATTTATGATAATTTTTGTTGACGCCGTTGGTTGTCCGAGAGGTAAACTTAAGCAATGGATGACCACAGAGAGAAAATACATGTTTTTGCTATCAGAAATTGACCTTTGGCAAAGTCAGTCCATTATTATTATTATTATTATTATTATTATTATTATTATTATTATTATTATTACAAGCTAAGCTACAACCCTGATTGGAAAAGCAGGATGGTACATCAAGGGGCTTCAACAGGGAAAATAGCCAAGTGAGGATAGGAAACAAGGAAATAAACAGAATAGCGTTCCTGAGTATACCCTCAAGTAAGAGACCTCTAACCTAAGACAGTGGCAGACAAGGGTACAAAGGCTATTATACTACCCAAGACTAGAGAACAATGGTTTGATTTTGGAGTGCCCTCCACCTAGAAGAGCCGCTTACCATAACTAAAGAGTCTCTTCTACCCTTATCAAGGGGAAAGTAACCACTGAACAATTTTAGTGCAGTAGTTACCACTTTGATTAAAGAAGAATTTTTCGGTTATCTTAATTGCTGTCAGGTGTATGAGGAATGAATAGAATGTTCAAAGAATAGGCCAGACTATACGGTGTATATGTAGGGAAATGAAAAAATAGCCGTGACCAGAGAGAGATCTAATAAGATTTTATTGGTGTGGCTTATTTTATAGCTATCAGTTTCCTATGACTTTTGTGTGAGGATTCTTTTATTTTTAATGATATATTTCCGTACATTTTCATTTTACATTTAGACATCAAATTATATAAACAAAAAATTTATGAAATTACTTCTGAATGATGGAGAAAACCGTCACTACCAACTGTTCTAATGATTACAAGTTGATTAGTTGTTATTCATCCTTAGCTATTGTTTTTTATAATCAATCCTGTTTAGTTTTATGGGACATACT
>NC_090742.1:132371655-132379155 GCF_036898095.1 Palaemon carinicauda | reverse complement strand
CGAGTAAGGAAATAATAGAATGTTCTATCCAATGGCCTTGCTTTTTTAAATTCAATGTTGATTACATGAACATCAGGGGAAAAAAGGCAGGTGTTATATTATATTATATTATATTATATTATATTATATTATATTATATTATATTATATCATATTATGTTATATTATTTTATATTATATTACATCATTCTGGTTATTTTATCTCTCATCGACATGTTAAAAATTCCAAAGGATATCATAAATAATCTACCGTTTAGAATTTATACACCAATATATGTTAATTACAATCCTAAACATATTGGAAGTAAAGTTATCTAGAATTGCGTTGGCAGAAAATGGAAGAAAATATATTTTTACTGAAAAATGCATTACGTTTTTGTTGAGGTTCTATCCAATGAATATTTGCATTTATATTGAGAATTAAGGAAGTATAAGTTTCAATATTTACTCTTTTCCACACAAAGGTTTATTTTTCCCTTGGCCTATCAACCAAACTGGTTACTCCATGTTTTGTTAGTGGATACAATTCCAGGAGAGTTTATTTGTTAATAAAAGCATTTTATCTATGTTAATATCTATATCGAAGAGGTCAGTTACAAAGGTAAACAGATTCTCTCTAGTCTCACATCATAAAACTTATCATATGGATTTCACTGTTGCAATTCCACAGTTCTATATCATATTCTTTTTAAAAGTTGACCGCAGTCCTTCAAACGAACATTTAGGCATATTCTGCAATTCCCATTAAGTCTTCAATGAAGAAAAACAATAAAAAGGTAATCACGCTAAAACACACTAAATTAGTCATTTTGCTTCCTATATATATCAGTATATACAAAAATGCAATTACCTTTTTTTTTATTAAAAAATTCCTCACTTTCTAAAGGGACCCTGACAATGGCACGAATTTGTGGCACGCATTGTCACGACTTTTGTCGTGAACTGGCGTGAACGATGCGTGAACTTGTCGTGACAGTCGTAGCAGTCGTGGCGAGAATTTTGAAAAATTCAAAATTTGTGTCACAACAAAATTGTCGTGAACGATGTGCGAACTGTTCGTGAACGCGCCGTGAACAGTGCGGGACGATGCGCGAGGATGCGTGCCAGTGCGTGGCAATTCGTGCCATGCCACGACTGCCACGCACAGTTCACGACGCGTTCACTCCAGTTCACGCATCGTTCATGCCAGTTCACGACATGTTCACGAATATGAGTCCGTCGCAGCGTGGCTGTGCCTTCCCACTGACATGGTCACGCATTGGTGGCACGACCAGTTCACGCACTGGCACGCATCCTCCCGCATTGTCCCGCACTGTTCGCGACCAGTTCACGCCAGTTCCCGACCAGTTCACGCCAGTTCCCGAACACTTCACGCCGGTTCACGACCAGTTTTTGATGTTTGCTGTTTTAATGTAAACAAAATGATTTCTTGAGAAAGAAAATGGGAACGAAAAAATAATAACAAAGATAGAAAATTAAACCAAAAAAATTTTGATGTTTACTGTTTTAATGTAAACAAAATGATTTCTTGAGAAAGAAAATGGAAACGAAAAAATAATAACAAAGAACGAAAAATAAGCCAAAAATTTTTTGATGTTTGCTGTTTAAATGTAAATAAAATATTTTTTTTTTTATTTTGAAACACTTATTTTTCTCTATTACCTTAGAATAAAAAGAAAGAAAATGGAAACGATAAAATAATGACAAAGAAAGAAAATTAAACAAAAATTTTTTTGATGTTTGCTGTTTTAATGTAAACAAAATGATTTCTTGAGAAAGAAAATGGAAACGAAAAAATAATAATAAAGAAAGAAAAATAAACCAAAAATTTTTATGTTTGCTGTTTTAATGTAAATAAAATGATTTCTTATTTCAAAACATTTCTATAACCTTAAAATAAAGAGAGAGAAAATGGGAACGAAAAAATAATAAAAAGGAAAGAAAAATAAACCAAAAAAAATTATGTTTGCTGTTTTAATGTAAATAGAATGATTTCTTATTTCAAAACATTTCTATAACCTTAAAATAAAGAGAAAGAAAATGGAAACAAAAAAATAATAAAAAGGAAAGGAAAATAAACCACACAAATTTTCATGTTTGCTGTTTTAATGTAAATAAAATGATTTCTTGAAACAGGTCAGGTGTGATTCTGAGGTAATTTTTGTATCCCCTTGGATCTTCCTTGTGGAGTTCAGTCAATAGATTTTCATACTGTTCAAACTCGTGCCTTCTGGTTAACCATTCCCTGACCCACACTTTCCTTTGTATCTTTCTTCGAGGTGGGGTTGCCTTTTGTTTCTCTTTTTCCTCTGCCAGCCTTTTCTGCTGCTCTCCAACAAAGGCTAGAGCAGCTGCCAGGTATAGGTATCTTTTCTTCTTTGCAATGGTGTCTCTGACAGTAAGCATTGTTGTCTCTTCCGAAGCCAATCCAAGAATGTCCTTGGGTTGGAGAAGCCCCGTTTTTATATGGCGTGGCCAAGTCGTGAACTGGCGTGAACGATGCTTGCCAATGCGGGAAGTGCGAAAACTATGCGTGAACGTGTCATGAACTTGTCGTGAACTCGTCGTGCCAGTTCGTGCTAATGTCGTGAACTCGTCGTGAACTATGCGTGAACTATGCGTGAACTTGTCGTGAACAGTGCGGGAACCTCCCAGTGCGTGCCACAAAAGTGTCACGCCTTGCCATGACAAATGCATGCCACAAATGAATGCCAGTGTCAGCCAGGCTTAATACACCAATATTTGATATAAAATATCAAATAATCTTAATAGATATTTCTGATTAACGATGTATTAAAGATTTTACAAAACTATTATGAGATTGATAATTATTTTGTATATAATGATAAGTGAATAAACCTTCGTCTATGAGCATTTTTAGTTTTGTTTTGGTGTTGTAAAGTTTCGTAAAGACACCATCTTCAATATGTATTGAACATTGGCTGATTCCTTAATATTTTCATTGCTTTTCTCCCATGTTTTATAATTAATTTGAGATTCGGCACCAATTGATATCTGCTGTAACTCTTAAAAGGTGAAAAGACGTTAGATCTCCTAACTATTTATTCTTGTTTACGGGAAAATGTGTTGAGGAATATTTATCATAATATAGTAAAATATATAATGCGTGTCAATGCCTTTTTACCTGTTAAGATTAATGTTATTAATAAAAAAAAGATATTAGAAATCTGGCCATATCTAGGAGAAAAAAAAAGAGTTATGCTTTGAGAAAATTTAGTCTTCTTATGTGGACGCTCTTATATTCATACAGATATATTTTTGTGAAATGCCAAATGAAAAGAAACCAATTTAGTTTGGCTGCATGATGACAAGTCATGAATATTTAAATGGTGTTTTTGGTTTAATAAACATGGAAAACAAGTCAAGGAAAATGTATCTTTGCGCAAACATACAAAGAGAGAGAAAAAGTTCAGCTTTGCTGTATATATGCATCTGTAGAGATATGAATGCAATGACTTCTTAAAGATATTGATGTACCTATCACCCCAGTTCAACACAATTTTACTAATGGCGAAAAGATACCCAGAATTGTATGAAAGATGACTCGAATATCTCCTAAATCATTCATCGTATTCCTAGAAGTTTTCAAACATTTAGATTTGGAGAATGTTGGTATTAGCATTAATGGGGATACTTTAACAACTTGAGATTTGCAGATGACATAGTCTCTTATTAGTGAATCATGAAGGAAATTACAATAGATGATAGAAGATTTGAATAGAGAAAGGAGGAATATAGAAATGATAGTGAATATGAGTAAAGCTAAGATAATGTTCAGGGAAAATGCAGAAAGATAATAAATGAGGGTTATGGACGATCCTCTAGAGAGGGTTTATGAATATAAGAACTTAGGACACACAGTCAGTGCTTCCCAAGGACATTAGACCGAAATTAAAAAGAAGGATAAGCATAGAATGAAGAGCTTTTTTGTAAACAAAATGGGATTATGAAAAGTAAAATGCCACTTTCTCTAAAAAGAAAAGTATTTAATCAGATGGTCTTACCAGTATTAACTTATATATCAGAAACTTGTAGCCTTTCTAAAAACTTAGAACATAACCTAGTAACAACTCAAAGTTCTATGGAAAAAAAATCATGAAAATAACACTGAGAGACAGAAAAAGAGCAACATGGATACGAGAGCAAGCTAAAGTAGAGGATATTCTAAGAGCATGTGAGGAAGAGACAGTGACCTGGTCAGGACTTATAATGATTATAGCAGATGATAGAAGGCAAGGAGAATAACAGAATGGGCCCATAGAAATTGCAAATGAAGCAGAGGAAGAGGAGAAGATAAATGGATTGGTAAATCTTTATTTGTTCTTATTAGATTTCAGGGAAAATCTTATTATAACATGAAAATACAAAAATATAATTTATTTACTATTTAGTAAACTCTCTAGTGTAAAAGAAAACCAAAATATTACCCTAGGCACATATCAACTATATTTACAACAGTTCACAGGAACGAGTCATATGCTGTTGTCTTTCAATAATATCAAGAAATCCATTAATTATTAAATCCACCGGTCAATAAAAATGTTTCCTAGTAATTTACTCTGTTAAAAATAGTAATAATGCATCTACTTCCATACATAATTACGATTTTGTATGCAGAAAAGTTTTATGGTGTACAGGAAATTATTAAACATATTTGCAATTCATCGGGAAATAATTTTTTTTTCGAACTTATTACTGTTGATAATTAGTTCACCTCAATCAAATATCATATATACAATACATGCATATAAGAGTTAATGAGATTACGGATAAGAGAATATATATATATATATATATATATATATATATATATATATATATATATATATATATATATATATATATATATATATAAATATACATACATATATATATATATATATATATATATATATATATATATATATATATATATATATATATATATATATATATATGTGTGTGTGTGTGTGTGTGTGTGTATATAGCGTAGAGGACTGGGTGGGACATAGCAACCAAAACGGTTCCAGCTTGCATTGTCTAGCGGGTAGACGATGCAAGTTGCTAGGCCTATACTACATTAGGACAAATTCTCATTAATAATGTTTATTTCATTGCAATTTATAATGCTGTTAGTTATTCTTTTTCGTTCTTTTCTGCTAAATGCTGGATTCAAATTTCTAATGTTAAATCACCCTAAAATGTTAAATTGGTAGCGCTGAACTATCTGTCTTCAGTCCAATTTTTACCAGGGTTTCCCAAAGAGGGTTAAAAAAAATGAAATAATTACCCAATTTTTCCTCGGACCACCCAAATTTCTTCCTGGACCACTGGTTGGCGACCGCTGGCCTAGCCCCCAGGAACAGAGGGATCCCTGGCATGCACCAAGCCACCTGGGATGCCATCAGGAAATCCCAGCTGATGAACGAGTCAGTGATTCTCAGTTATTTTAGAGAGATAGGCCGGTCTAGGCCTCGTCCTGCCTCGTAACTTAGAATGTGATTATCAAATGTAAATTACTTTATTACCTCCCTTTGTTCCTCTCCGTTGCCGATACCCTAGAGACTATTATAAACTATGTAGTTAGCTCTGGAAACAAACAGAGCACCTTAGAATATCTAGAATTATGTTCTTAATTCAAGTTAATGTTTTGTGACATTTTATGTTCCAGTGAATCTTTATGTCAAGTCATCATTAACTATAGTAATCGAGCTCCGTCATGTAAAATACTTTTCCATAATGAAACTGTTGAAAACGGAGTAAAATCGGCCAATAATCCCCGTTTCCCATTTTAATCATTTTCATGCCCTATAACACAGCGGCCTCACTGCACATAATACACCAGTATCTTTAAAAAAAATATACGAAACATAATAATCCAATAATCAAATGTTTTTCTCCTTTGTCATATATAGTATTTTAATGTAAAATTCTCGATCTCAACCTCCTTCGAATTGTTATAAAAGCATGTATAGAATGGTAAAATAATCCCTTAATGAGTGTCGCCACATTCACTATGTTTTCCAAGCGCGTTTTTACTGTTACTAAAGAAACTATACGGATATAGGAGATGAAGCTATAAATTGACGAATAATCACTTCAAGGATTACTTTGAGATATCCTTCGTATGATTATATAAATTTTCTGTGAGAGAGAGAGAGAGAGAGAGAGAGAGAGAGAGAGAGAGAGAGAGAGAGAGAGAGAGAGAGAGAGATCAACTCGTGGTTTTATATACTCTCCCTTTTTTTGTGATATAGTTGAGCATAAAGATAAATAATTGCCAAAATTCTCCATAAAAATAAGTATTTTTTTTTGTGTGCAATGAATGAATTAAAAAATATTTTTCAATGATATAGTTTTGATTAAAAAGAGGACTTGATATCTTTGCAAGGCAAGAAAACGATCAATGCAACCTCATAATCATTGCCAGAGAGAAATTATCATTACAATATTAGTAAAGAAATTCCATACACAGAAGGTTTAAAAGTTTATATATATATATATATATATATATATATATATATATATATATATATATATATATATATATATATATATATATATATATATATATATATATTTATATATATATATATATATATATATATATATATATATATAAATATATATATATATATATATATATATATATATATATATATATATATATATATATATATATAAAGTGTTTGGGGATTATAAAACTAAAAGTGCTTACCGGAAAGTAAAGAAAAAACATATTCGACAACTAGGTAAAAATCTACAAATATTATTAACTTAGTTTATTTCCATTTAACTTTCAGTTAGTAGTAAACAAGCAACTAACATTAATGAACATAAAATGACATTCCGGTAAATCTGTTTACTCGTAACTTTTAACTATGAAATATTCGAAGGTAGTTCCCCCTTAAGAATTTTAATTTGAAGAAATGCTTCAAAAGAAAAGTGGAACTCTTTAATGAGACACTCAATGATTTTTCAATTAAGGTTATGTCAATAACTGGAAACATATTTAGGAGAATTTCTAATTAATAAGAAAAATAATTTCTTTGGGTTGAAATTTTACACCAACATCGTGAAAGTATCGATGAATGACATTTATTTTTCTAGTAATAATAATAATTTTCATAATCTTAACAATTTAAATAATAATGATAATGATAATTTCAATGATTTTGATGATAATAATTTTAATATTTTCAATAATAATAATAATAATAATAATAATAATAATAATAATAATAATGATAATAATAATAATAATAATAATAATAATAATAATAATAATAATAATAATAAAAAAATTTTGAATAATATTCTTAATTTTGGTACTAACTTTCCACATATGTATTATGGCTGTACCTCTTGAGATGTGTAAACTAATTCAAATATTCTAAGTTTGATCATTCTTTTCTTTTTTTGAAAATACATCATACAAATTTGTGATATGGTTTCACTGTAATGAATTTAAACCAAAGTTCTGAAGTTAATTACAGAAGTT
>NC_090742.1:132349155-132354155 GCF_036898095.1 Palaemon carinicauda | reverse complement strand
TATATCCTATATCAAAGACTTTCAGCTTTTTAATTATTATCATTATTATTAATGGCTAAACTGCAACCTTAGTTGTAAAAGCGGGACGCTTTAAGCTCATGGGCTATAACAGGAAAAAATGGCCGGGTGAGGAAAGGAAATAAGGAAATAAATAAACTACGAGAGAAGTAATGAGTTATTCCAATATTATATTTTAAGAACAATAATCTTTATCTGAACTATAATCTATTAATTTCTCTTTCACCGATAAAGTATATCGGATTTACACAAATATCCCCTAAGTCATTTTCACGACGGTGTTATTAGATTTCGAAGATACATTCCCTCGTGAGCATGGAAGATATTACCGAGATTCCATCTGCTTCTTGAGCACCGAAAATAATGCTTCCCTAATCCAAATGAGTTCATTCATCGGTCAAGATTATATTCAGTGCGTTTCCGAAATCCTTCGGTTTTCCTGCAGAGATACCGTTTCATCTTCTACCTCCCGATGCATTTTGTTTTCATAAATTCCTCCAAAGAAAAGCGGTCTGGATCTCTCGCTTATCAGGAAGAAAGTGGCCGAGTCTTTCCATCTCTGTTTATATAAACGACTTGATTATCTCGTACCCTGACAGCATCCACATATTACTTTTCTTCTCTTCCTCTTGGAATTTCTTCTTCCATTTTCTCTCTCCTTCTCGGTGAATCTTCAAATATTTCTTGACTTACAGACAGAAGCTCGTATGCCACAAGTATTTCTTTTTAGAGATTTTTTATCTGTATCCATTTTTTTACCAGTGGAGCGGTGTTACCTCTTATTAACAAAATTGAGAGAGAGAGAGAGAGAGAGAGAGAGAGAGAGAGAGAGAGAGAGAGAGAGAGAGAGAGAGAGAGAGAGAGAGAGAGAGAGATTATAAAAAATAATAAGGGATACTTTGATATGATATTAATTATTGGCATATTTTCAATAAAGAAAAAAAATCCAAAAGGAGAAGTACTTTCAATGGTTGTTGACATCAGACACTTGATTTCTATCAACAAATATATATATATATATATATATATATATATATATATATATATATATATATATATATATATATATATACATTTATATATACATATATACATATATATATATAACTATATATACGCATATAAAACAACAACAACAACAGATGCAGCTCTTTTTATTCCACTGCAGGACAAAGGCCTGAGACATGTTAATTCATGCGATACATTGTATAGTATGATTATCTCCAATAAAGGGTCTTTAGAATTACAGTTTTGTGAGAGATTGAAAAAAAGGCAAATCAGACAATGCCCAGGTTAGATGAAATTTGGAAATCAAATCGTCTAGAATTATATGTAAGAATCAGACTATATATCAGTTTAGTGAGATCAGTGTTAGTCTAGGGACATAAGTCATGCTATGACAATGAAACAATCTCCAATAGATTTAGTAGATTTGAGAACACATCCCTCGGAAGGATATTGGGACAGTAATAGAAATGAAACTATAAAAGAGATCAGTCGAAGGCTATAGGTGGATGAGATCATGATGAAGGGTAGATGGAGATGGTTTGGGTATACTCTTTGCACTCCCCAAGGAAGATTAGTTCACTAAACATTCAGCTTGGCTCCACAAGGCACTAAAACAGTTGGAAGACCCCAGCCCATATGGATGAGGAATTTGAAGTGCGAAGTAGGAGATGATGAATGTAGAAGTATCGAATTAAAAGCTCAAGATAAAGACAAACAGCGAAATCTAACCGAGGCCCTTTGCGTCAATAGGCGTAGGAGGAGATGATATATATATATATATATATATATATATATATATATATATATATATATATGTGTGTGTGTGTGTGTATATATATATACATATATATGTATATATATATATATATATATATATATATATATATATATATATATATATCTATACATATATATATATATATATATATATATATATATATATATATATATACATATATGTAAATATATATATATATATGTATATATATATATATATATATATATATATATATATATATATATATATATATATATATATATAATATTTATTTATATATGGCCAAAATATGGAAAGAATTTTGCCTTGTTCCTGAGCAGCTCCAGAAGATGGGAATTCTCCAGAATCCTTCTTCGAATTGAAGTCTCTCCAAACCACGGATTCTCATTTCATTCTTGAGATGGATTTCCAGTCTCTAAGGGGGAAATGGAATGTAGCTCCACACACGTTACGTCTTAGACATTGAAATCTGAAGATTGACTAAAAGGTTTTCTTTGATTAGGTTTCTTTAAGAATTCATTAAATGACGGAGGTGAGAATGACATATTTTCAGTAAGGTGAAAAAGGTATTAAAGCTGAATGCTATTCAATCAAATGAATAATTAAGTAGAGACACGACTAGAACATGGAAGAATCAACTCCCCATAAAGTTTATTCTCTACCAGGTATAATAGTATGATTCTTGCATTCAGGTAAAGTTTATTCTTAATTCGTAGATTCGAGAAAGGAAATAATATGTTATATTCAAAGGTTATGCTTTTTTTATTCAATATCGATTATATGAATAACAAGATAAAAAAGGCAAGTGTTATATTAAATCATATTATATTATATTATATCATATTATATATATTTCTTCTGTTTATTTTGTCTCTCCTAGACATCTTCAAAATTCCATTGGCCATCTAAAATAATCTAGTCGCTTAGAATATATATCAAAAATATATCTTAGTTATAATCATAAACACATAGGAAGTAAAGTTATCCAGAAGTGCGTTGGTAGAGAATGGAAAAAAGATATTTTTACTGTGAAATACTTTGCGTTTTGGTTGAGATACCAGTCAATCAACATTTGCATTCATATTGAGAACTGAGGAAGGGCAAAGTCAATATTTACCCTTTCAACAAAAAGGTTTACTTTTCCCTCAGCCTATCAACCAGACTAGTTACTCCATGTATTTCTTTTGGATACGATTCCAGGAAAGTTTACTTGTTAATAAAAGCATTTTATTTATGTCAATATCTATATCGAAGAGGTCAGTTAACAAGGTAAACAGATTCTTTCTAGTCTCACATCTTAAAACTTATCATATGGATTTCACTGTTTCAACTCCAGAGTTCTATATCATATGCTTTTTAAATGTTGACCGTAATCCTTCAAACGAATATTTAGGCATTTTCTGCAATAGCCGTTAAATCTTCAAAAAAAAAAAATAATAAAAAAGGTAATCTCGCTAAAACACACTACATTAGTCAGTTTGCTTCCTAAATATGTTAGTATATCCTAGTATGCAATTACCTCTTTATCTTCATTAAAAAAAAATGCTTACTTTCTAATGCACCAATATTTTATATGAAATATCAAATAATCTTCATAGGTATTTCCGATTACTGATGTGTTAAAGATTTTGCAAAACTACTATGAGATTGACAATTATTTTGAATATAATGAAAAGTGAACGTCTAAGAGCATTTTTAGTTTTGTTTTGGTGTTGTGAACTTTCGTAAAGACACCGTCTTCAGCATGTAATAAAAATTGGCTGATTCCTTAAGATTTTCTTTGCTTTTCTTCTTGTTTCATAATTATTTGGAGATTCAGCATCAATTGATATCTTTTGTATTTCTTAATCGGTGAAAAGTCGTTAGATCTCCCAACTGTTTACTCTTGTTTACGGGAAAATGTGTTGAGGAAGATTTATCCTAATATAGTAAAATCTATAATGCGTGTCAATACCTTTTTACCTTTTAAGATTAATATTATCTAAAAAAAGGTATCAGAAATCTAGCCATATCTAGGATGAAAAAGAGTTATGCTTTGAGTAGATTTAGTCTTCTCATGGGAACGCTCTTATATTCATACAGATATATTTTTGTGAAATGCCAAAGGCAAAGAAACAAATTTTGTTCGGCTGCATGATGTCAAGTCATGAATATACAAATGGTGTTGTTGGTTTAATAAACATGGAAAACAAGTCAAGGGAAATGTATCTTTGCGTAAACATACAAATGATAGAGAGAAAAAGTTCAGCTTTGCTTTATATATGCATCTGTATATATATGAATGCAATGACTTCTTAAAAATATTGATGTACCTATTACCCCAGTTTAACACAATTTTACTAATGACGAAAAGATACCCGGATTTGTATGAAAGATGACTCGAATATCTCCTAAATCATTCATCATATGCCTAGAAGTTTTCAAACATTTAGATTTAGAAAATGTTGGTATTAACATTAATGAGGATACTTTAACAACTTGAGATTTGCAGATGACATAGCTCTTTTTTAATGAATCATGAAGAATATTGAAATAGATGATAGAAGATTTGAATAGAGAAAGCAGAAATGTAGAAATGGAAATGAATATGAGTAAAGCTAAGATAATGCTTAATGAAAATGCAGAGAGATAATAAAGAGGGTTATGAACGATCCTCTAGAGAGTGTTTATGAGTATAAGTACTTAGGACACACAGTAAGTGCTTTCCAAGGACATTAGACCGAAATTAAAAGAAATATAAACATAGAATGAAGAGTTTTTTTGTAAACAAAATGGACTATGAAAAGTAAAATGCCCCTTTCTCTAAAAAGAAAAGTATTTAATCAGATGGTGATTACCAGTATTAACTTATATATCAGCAACCTGTAGCCTTTCTAAAGCCTTAGAACATAACCTAGTAACAACTCAAAGAGTTATGGAAAGAATAATGATGAAAATAACACTAAGAGACAGAAAAAAAGCAACATGGATACAAGAGCAAGCTAAAGTAGAGGATATTCTAAAAACATGTGATTAACAGAAAGTGACATGGTCGGGACGTATTATAACAATAGCAGATGCTAGAAAGACAAGGAGAATAACAGAATGGGCCCATAAAAATTCTAAATGAAGCAGAGGAGGAGGAGAAGATAACTGGATTGGTAAATCTATATTTGTTCTTATTAGATTTAAGGGAAAATCTTATAACATTAAAATA
>NC_090742.1:132319155-132321655 GCF_036898095.1 Palaemon carinicauda | reverse complement strand
AACTGATCAGAAAATGCAATGCCTGTCATGTACCAACACACCCTACATATGCTGAAATACAGCATGAAATAAAAAATAGAGACAAAAAGGTATTCTGCTGAACATGCCTAGTCTGGATAGAAAATATAAGTCGACACTGAATCTGCAAATAGTTGAAGATAAAGAAGAAGATGAAGGAGAAGAAGAAGAAGAGAAAAATTAACAGGTTATGTGTAAGGATACAGTGGAAAACATTGATATAACTTATGATGCCATCTAACAACATACTTATGAAGAAATAAATTATCAGATGGAAACAAATAATAGACCCAAGACACTCTACCCGGACCTACATACTTTTAGGGAAGAGCAAGAACAAGAAAAGAAAAAGAAAGATATAGTCTGCAATTTGCTGAAAAGAGGGAATTGCGCATTTGGCGAAATATGCTACTAAAAGCATCCAAAGATATGCCATAATTATGAAATATATGGTAAATGTGCGTATTTAGACTGATATGGAGACAAATGCAGAGATCTCTATCCAAATATATGCAAAAACCTATAAGAAGGAAAAGGATGCAAATTCAACAAAAAATGTCGATATATGCATCCTGCAACCATGAATGAAAGTAAGAAAACTCAGCAAAAAGAAAATAAAAATTAAAGCAAAAATGAAACAAAAATGAAACAAAAAAACAAGCCGAGTATATACCGCGCTATATACAAAAGGCCCCAACATATGATGCCTTCAACCCAAATATGCACAATTAGAGCCCAACTACAAAGAATGCATCTATAATGCCACTGGTTGGTGCAGATATGGGGATAATTGCAGGTATACACACAAAAATAAATATGAATGCGAAAGAGCCAATATAATAGAAAAGTTGGATTTTTTAATGGCAGAATTCCTGGAAATTAAGAAAAGAACATCATATCAGAACAGGAAGGAAGCATAGGAAATTCCATATTATTACCCGTATTAAATAATGGGGATGAAATACAAACCATAATAGTGATGAATACATAGGGTTTAGTCACGAGTAACTCTAAAAGGAAAATAGAGTTCTTAGAAGAACTAACCCAAATTGAAAAAATAGATATTTTAAATATAAGTGGAACATGGTATTCCTAAGAGACTGGCAGTGATGACCATATAAAAGGTTTCCAAACATATAGATCAGACAGAACAAATAAGAATCAATGGGGAACCGCAATGTATGGAAGAGACATAAATCAAGGAAAGTCTGTGAAAAATACAGCAAAAAAGAATGTGAATTGATTGCGGTAAAATTTAAATTTGAAAAACTAGTGAATATTGTAGTTTATAGACCCCCAAATACTAAGGAGTTTGATATGATAATAGAAAAAAAAATAGATGATATATGTAGAAACCATAAAGACTGGAATATACTCCTATCCGGATATTCTAACTTTCCTTTCTTGGATTGGAAAGAACAGATAGAAGAAAGTGGTTGTATATATAAATATAAAAAAGAGAGTAATAGTAGTGCAGAAGATAAGAGGCAATTTGAAAAGCTTCAAAATATGCTATTAGAACATAATATGGAACAAATAAACCACATTCCAACAAAAAAGAAAAATGTCCTAGATTTAGTATTTGTGAATGAGGTGAATTATGTTAAAGAAATAATAGTGTATAACACAGGAATTTCAGACCACAATGTCATAGAATTAATAGTCCATTCCAAAACAAGTGATCGTGGAGATAATCAAAGCACAAAATGATGGGAAGGATATGGAAAATATAATTTTTATAGTAAGAATATAAAATGGTTAGAAATAAATGAAGAACTGAACAAAGAATGGAAAAATGTATTCGTTAGAGATGATAATTAGGTAAAGACGGACATACTGTACAAAATACTGTGGAAAATTGTTGAAAAATATGTACCGAAAAGAAAAGAAAAAAAAAAAAACAATAAACAGCAGACATGCATACCAAGAGACAAAATGATCTTTTTTCAGAAAATGAGAAAGTGGAAGAAAAATCTTGCAAAAGAAAAATGTATGGAAAATTATGGAAATAAAAAGTAAGATAGAAAAGGCAGAGCAAAAGATTATACAATCGAAAGAAAATGGAAAAGAGGGACTTAGAAGAAAGGACATTTCAAAAAAAAAAAAAAAAAAAAAAAAAAAAAGTACTTTACTCCTATGCAAAAGAGATTAATAAAGGGAGATTAGAAAAAGGCCCTCTAAGAATTGAAGGACGGTTAACGAATAAAAAAAAAGGAAATACGCAACATATTAACAGAAAAATATAAGAGTGAGTTCACGCCAAGAATTGCGAATGAGAATAATGAAACAGAAATGAGAGAAGAAAATGTTGAATATCTATCGGATATAGATATTAATGAAGCAGATATTGTCAAAGCTATAAGCGAAATTAAAAATGGATCGGCAGCCGGACCAGATGGAGTTTCAGCGATTTTGTTAAAAAAAAACTACACACACTATCGCAAAGCCGCTTGCAATACTGCTAAGACAAAGTGTAGATATG
>NC_090742.1:132296655-132301655 GCF_036898095.1 Palaemon carinicauda | reverse complement strand
GGTTCAACAATTTACTAAAAAATATATGGACGTATTCTCAAGTGACATCTCTGATAAATAAGTTTATACAAAAAGTCTAATATATCTAACTTGTGTGGTTCTTTGATGAAATAATCCGATTACGAGATTATGAATTTAAAAAGGATTGTTACTATATGTAGATGAAAGTAGGTCGTTTTCATGACTGATAAAAGCATGAAAGTCTTATGCGCTAAAAAGATATAATATGATCTGATGTTTGGTATTATCTAATCAGAAAACAAGGATGAAAATACTAGATATTATATAGATTATATTAACTCTTATCAATGTTTCTCTTTGTATTCCCAATGAGATTAATTCAATAAAAAGGTGATTAAATTTAGCTTCAATATATCGTTTTGCCAAGTAATATGAATATTCCAATTCCACTTTATAGTGTAAAAAGGTACAGAGATAAATTTGAAACATGAGCAGTTTACCAGAGAGGTAATATAAAATAGTATCATATCTTTTATTTCCCTAAACTAATAATTGATGACACAAGCAAAAAGGACAACAATTTTCATGTTTTTTTTTTTTTTTTTTTTTTTTTTTTTTTTTGTAAAATAAACATAATTCGTAAGATATTAATACATCAATAAAAAACAGATTCCCTAAGCAGATTATTTAATTACATTTCCATGAAACTAAACATACATATGAAGCGTACTTTTCATAATAGTTATTTTTTCTATATGCATAAGAATAAAATCACATAGAGATATATATTTGTAGTTTGCCCATTATTAACGCTAATACCTATTTGCCTTTGATAAAGCTGATTATAAGATGAATTAATTATCTTGAAGATTAAACGCTTTGCATTGATAGTTCAAAGTGAAATATCCGACTCATAATACTATTAAAAAGAATAAAAAATATATCTAAGCTAATGAAAAGAAAAAATCAGAAAATGTAATGCTAATAAATTTTTTAGATTTGATTTTCATTTTAAAAGAACAAAATTTCCGTTTTCACATCAAATACTTCACACTATCTTCATTCACGTGCATAACTAACCATGAACGTCAGCATTATCTTTCTTCTAGACTTAGTCTCATTTCCAGCAAGCATTTTCCTCTAGTTGAGTTCTACATAAGGGAAAATCTACGATACTTCTGGTTGAGTAGCAAGCAAAGATTTTACTTCAGGCATACAAGCACTGGCCTTATAATTAAAAAAAAAAAAAAAAAAAAAAAAAAAAAAAAAAAAAAAAAATGAAAATCATATGTAATGTTCATATGTATCAATCGGGACATAACAAGCAGAAAATAAAGTCTAATTGATATCCAGAGGATATTTTTTTGATTGTTGATATCGCCCCTTGATTTAATCACACCTTTATGGACATTCTTTTACCTATCTCTGATAAAGGGAAGTAGTAAAAACATCTTTTAGAGACATAGGTATGAAAACATAATTATCAGTATGCTTTAGAAGAAAGGGAGAGGATTAAAAGATACCGATATACATCATAGCATAAGTGAGGAGAGAAATGTGGTCAATTAATTCATGAAAAGGCTTGGAGAGAGAGAGAGAGAGAGAGAGAGAGAGAGAGAGAGAGAGAGAGAGAGAGAGAGAGAGAGAGAGAGAGAGAGAGAGAGAGAGAGAGAGAGAGAGTAACTGTCAGTTAATTTTCTCTAATATACGATTTTGAAATCATGAATTATGGTAATAGATTTTGAATCATTTCTGAAAGCGAAGTGCATTATACTGAAGCATGAAGTTGTGTTTTAACTACCTCACAAACGATTCATATCCCAATGGCTTTTCAAGCGCTATTGGCCAGGGGATTTCACGTACGGTATTATTACGTGCTTTGAATAATAATTACATTATTTCAATTACTGCTATAAAAAATTTCCTTAGGCAATAAAATTGTGTAAATTCCTACGGCCAAAATAATCAAAATAAAATTAGATTTTCATAATTATTTTAGAATCTTATGTGCAAAAACAGAAATAAAAGGCTAAGCATACCTTAACAACCACTTCTTATAATTCCTTTCTTTGGGATCACTAGAATAAGTTAAAAATCTAATTTATCCAGGACCGAAGAGGATCCGGGTTTGGGAACGCCATTTGCTTCCTGGCGCCTCTGATGATCTTCGGAGTCCTGCCACGGTCGTCATGGTGCTTGCATTCCATTCCTTCCATCCCATCATCATCCTTTACATATGACCTTACCTCTTTCACATCCATATTCCACTTACTAGCTGCTGGTAATTTGGGAAGAGCCTGCCGTCCCTTTCTAGGGTGGACATTCTAAATCCATCCATCCATCCACCACTTCATACGCAGGTAGCCAATACGCGAGATATCAAAAAATATATTCGAATTTTAGAGAAAGATCATGTCATTGAATTGGTTATAAGTATCATAATGTCTAAATTTGCGTATGTTTAAATACATTCACTGAATAAAAGGTAGCGTCTGCAATAAAATCGTATAATTTAAAAATGGTATCCATATATGGCTAATCAATTACTGTGGGATTTCTTTTCGGCACAGGAATTTTATCTAGTCTTGGGTAGTATACCATTGTCTAGTGGTGTCTTGGGTTAGAGTTCTCTTGCTTGAGGGTATACTCAGGCACATTACTCTCTCTTCAATATTCGTAGATGAGAGGCCTATTTTAATGTTGTTACTGAGCCTGAGACACTTTATATTGTTATTTATTACTTTGTATAACCTATAGGGATTGTTTATTTCCTTATATCCCTTTCTCACTGGGCTGTTTTCCTTGTTGAAGGCCTCGAGATTATACCATCCTGCTTTCCAAGTGGGGTTGTAGCTTAGTAAGTAGATGATAATAATAATAATAATAATAATAATAATAATAATAATAATAATAATAATAATAATAATAATAATAATAATAATAATAATATTGCAATTGTAGGTAGTAGGTTGGCCAGGGCACCAGCCACCCGTTGAGATACTACCGCTAGAGAGTCATGGGGTCTTTTGACTGGCCAGACAGTACTACATTGGATCCTTCTCTATGGTTTCGGTTCATTTTCCCTTTGCCTACACACGCACAGAATAGTCTGGCCTATTCTTTACATATTCTCCTCTGTCCTCATACACCTGACAACACAGATTACCAAACAATTCTTCTTCAACGAAGGGGTTACTGCACTGTAATTGTTCAGTAGCCACTTTCCACTTGGTAAGGGTAGAACACACTCTTTAGCTATGGTAAGTAGCTCTTCTAGGAGAAGGACATTCCAAAATCAAACCACTGTTCTCTAGTCTTGGGTAGTGCCATAGCCTCTCTACCATGGCCCTCCATTGTCTTGGGTTAGAATTCTCCTGCTTGAGGGTACACTCGAGCACATTCTCCTATCTTAATTTTCTTCCTCTTGTTTTGTTAAAGTTTTTATAGTTTATATAGGAGATTTTTATTCTTGTTACTCTTCTTAAGATATTTTATTTTCCTTTTTTCCTTTCCTCACTGAGCTATTTTCCATGTTGGAGCCCCTGGGCTTATAGCATCCTGCTTTCCCAGCTAGGGTTGTAGCTTAGTAAGTAAGAAAGTAATAATAATAATAATAATAATAATAATAATAATAATAATAATAATAATAATAATAATAATAATAATAATAATAATAATAATAATAATAATAATAATAATAACAATAATAATAATAATAATATACATACCATAATAAAACAATAATTATAAAATCATTGCTTAATAAAAAAAAGAGAAATCAAGTTATCAACAGTGAGAATAGAAAGAATCTTTCCTCGTTCTATCTTTACCATTAATCCAGATATTATGAATTATATATTGACAAACGATGAAGGGGAAGCAAGGGGAGAGGAATGCACGAAGGTCAACTATTATTCAGACAATGAGAAGAAAATTATTAGATGTTCAGCTTTCACCTTCCGGTTAGAAGGGGATGACTTGTGTAACTTGCCAATTCGTTCATTTCTTGATCACTGTTGTTGTTTTAATTTTAATTATAACTACTGAGGTTATTGTTGATCATTTTATCTTCATTATTTCAATGATATAAGTTTTCATGAAAAGTCCTTATTACCTCTTAAAAACTTGACCTTTGCATTGCACATTGAGAATATTCTTTGTATTTTTTTTTCGAAAATAAGTTTTTTCCCATGTATCTTTATTTTTTTTAATCAATATCATTTCTCCATCTGTCTCCATCCTGACCTCATTTATGTCTGTAACTGTTGTTATTAATATTATTGTAATTACTATTGTTATTGATATTGTCATTACTTCAATATTATAAATTTTCAAGAAAAACACACTTCTAATCTTTTCAAATCTTGACGTTTATATCTCATTTTTATAATGTTATATATGTTTCTTTATAAATAAGTTTTTTTCTTTATGTTTATCATTTCAATTATTATCATTTCTTCATAAGAGTCTCCATCCAGAGTTTAGACTAATACTTGAAGCTCGTGCAATGAGATATAACAATGTTCTTTTACTTTGCCACTATATATTAGTTCAGGGATGTCCAACCTGCGGCTTGCGGGCCGCTCTATTGGTTCTTATAAAAAAAAAAAGAAAAAAAGTTTTTAGCAAATTTATCATGTCGTGAGCTAGAGAGTCTTCATGTAATTTAATCAAAATACTTTGTATTTAATAAATAAAATAAAAAACAAAAACAATTTAAAAAAAAATATGGTTAAGATGAAATTTACGACTGAGCATACATACTAAGTTTATAATATTGTCAGTTGTTTGGTTCTGTGATGACGCTTAGCTAGGGCTGCAAACTTAGATTATTTGAAATCTATATATAGATCATTTTCATTTCATTCACATTTTTTAAATTGTCATTCAGACTATAGATTATTTATAAGAATTTCTTAGATTATTTCTTACTATATTGACATAACATTAAATCATGATTGCCTCGTAGACTACATAGAGACACACAATTCATCATAAGTATCCTGACAACACCATGTGTGTTATGAACGTAAAATTAT
>NC_090742.1:132281655-132289155 GCF_036898095.1 Palaemon carinicauda | reverse complement strand
ATATATATACAGATATATATATATATATATATATACAGATATATATATATATATATATATACAGATATATATATATATATATATATATAGATATATATATATATATATATACAGATATATATATATATATATATATATACAGTATTAAGCTGAAATTTGAACATTTTACAATGGTAGTTAGGAAAACTCTTCAAAACAATTCACCAAATTTATTATAAACATTTCAGAAAAATAAAAATGCTATAAATGGTCTATTCTGATTGCTTGAAGGTGGTTATATCTAGGGGTAATTTCCAAACTACTTTCAGCTTTTCCAACCTCACCTGTATAAACAACAAAAAGGAATATATCAAAATATAATAAAAGAAAGGAAATTATATAAACTCAATTTGAACAAAGTATATGAATAAATCGTAAATTGCATATATGTGCTATATAAACCTAATAAGCCATTACCGATAATGTTGGAAGTGCTCGCCAATGTAAGAAACAGGGAATTTATCTTCGGACTAAGCCACTTCAATTAAACATATGGATAAATGATATCCTGGAAAATGAAATACATTCCGACATCAAACACTGTCCTGAAGCTATAAATATAAGCAATATAATTTTGCATAATGTATTCAATATAACATTCACCCTCCGAATTAAATCTAATATAAAGTCTTACCAATAATATAAATAAGAAAGATGGACGCAGGATGATAACCCAGGACGACCTAGCTTCACCAATTATACCTAAGCGAAAGTATTGTACAAATATCACAATTAGTTTAATAGTACACAATATATATATATCTATCAGAGAGGAAGGAATTTATTTTGTATTGGTGCTTTGAAGGCTTAAGGCAACGGATAATGATTACCATTAAACATTTAGAAACCCCTAACAATGCTTGGTTCTCACCTTTATCCATGCAAGCTATGAGACGAGTCGAATGCCCTCGAAGTTTAAAGTTTCATGCCGAAGGAAGCTCAGAGTCCAAATTAAGGGAAGTTAGTTCATGTTGAATTTCGTCAATGCGGAAACACTTGAATCTCTCAACCCAAACATGGTACGGTAAAATAGCAGCACAGCACAAATTCAATGATAAAAATCTTGTAGCACGAATCTAGCAGCTCAAATCTTCGTGCCGAAATACTGCCAGTGAAGATATGGACGGTATGGTATGCTAGGCCAGACTGGCTTGGGTATATCCATGAACCTCCCAAGTAAAGAGAAAATGGCGTGATTAGCAGGCTTGTTAGCTAATTACTTAGCTCGTAGTAAGCAAGCAGGACTTAGATGGTACCAAGCATATAAATGTAATTTAACTAGTTATTTTAATAGTTTAAGAGAAAAGTCCTCCTTACTTCAATAAATACATATATAAATATACTAATAAACAAATGTAAGAAATACTAATTTCCGTTTAGTCCACGGAAGAGGATGAAGATTTTTCAAAGGTAAAAAATCTTCATCGCTGTAAATGAACATATGAAATTAGAGCAACATTTTTCTTGTTCTTTCCTCACTTACCGTAGCAGCTTTTCTTTTAGGCCGCGAGGAAATTTTCTTTCTATCAGCACCAGGAACATTCTTATTATCAGTATTACAAACTACATCATCAGTAGTATTAATCTCAAGGAAAGGAATTATTTGACTTGCATGTAACTTACTAATCTTTTTAGTTTTCCCTTTCAGTACAGTTACTTGTGTCACCTCTCCCAAATCATTACTTACAACTTCGCGAACTAATCCTAGGGGATAATTACTCCTTTTAGTATGTTCCTCCTTCACAAGAACTACATCTCCTGGCTTTATCAATGCATGAGAAACCGGACGATACCTGTCCTTTCGGTCAATAGCTTGATGTAATAAATTACCTAAAAACTCATGATAAATATTATTAAGATTTTCTTTAACCTTGCACAACCCCTGGTAACTCCTCTCTATGTCTCTGGAATCAAAATCTGGATCTTGTGGAATGCTCTGCAATTCAGGAATCAAATTTAAAGAAGACAGCTCATACCCTCTGATCAAATGTTCAGGGGTGATTGGTTCAGGAAGAGAATCTTTACTATCATTTCTAACAACTTCCTTAAAAGCTATGGGACGTCTATTAGCGAGATGGATCACATTACATACTAAAAATTCGAAATCCGAATAGGATAAAATGTTATTCTTTATTGCTCCAAAAATTAACCTTTTTACCATTTTAACGCACACCTCAACCATAGATCCCAACTGATTAGCACCTTTGGAATATTGTTGAAAGGAAAGAGGGGCAACATTATTTTCTTCAAAATAAAGCAGAGTTTCTGGATCCCTGATAAATGAGGTAATGATATTAGCTCCGGCTACAAGCTGCGATCCCTGATCACTAATGCACAACTGAGGGATCCCATACTCCAAGCAATGCATCTGAAAAGCTCTTAAAAATTCACTTACATTTAAACTTTTAACTATCTTCATATTAATTGCTCTAGACCAAGTACAAGTCAAACATAATAACCATACTTTATGTGTCCCACCACTAACTTTAACTGAAAATGGACCAAGATAATCTATAAATATATTGGCAAAAGGTACATTAGGTGGATTACAACGGAAATCTCTATAGGAATTCTGGTTAAGTTTAATGTTACGACTATTGAACCGACGACAATGAATAAACTGCTTCAAAGCTTTCTTAACAGTAGAAAAATGTTTGGGTATGAAATAATTTTTTCTTAATTCGGTCAATACGGCATAACTACCAGAATGAAGTAATTTATCATGAGCATTCATTATAATAAGTCTTGTGAGATAACTATCATTAGGCAGTAGAATGGGAAACTTGTCATCTTTGTTTAAATACCACTTCTTAAATTTACTTCTTACTCTAAGCAAACCTTGCTCATCAAAAAATATGTTAAACTTTGTCACAATAGAAGGAGTGTCTTTAATAGGCACATTAACTTTACTGAAATATTCAAAAACTTCAGAAAAACATTTCTTCTGCTCAAAAGATATCAATAAATTAAGGGCTTGAGCAAAGTAGGGAGTACTAGAATCGTCATTATCACACTTCAACCCTGCTCTAACTTTCCATTTCTGGACACACATCAAAACTCTCCGATATACTAGCACTAGTCTCCTAAAAGTGGAAAACTTGTTAATATCAATGAGAGGCTCCGCACTGGACAAAAGCACAGAAAGACCATGGGAACAATTGCTCTCTTCACCAATTTCAAATGCTGGTATTGTGACTGATAGCTCTGGAATATTGGCTTCATCCAAACTAGGTCCTGAAAAATAATTTGAATTCATAAGCTGATTATACGACACACATCTTGTCACCAAATCTGCAGGATTTGCCTTACCAGAAAAAAATTTAAAAGTAACAGGAAACATTTCACACTTTCTCTGAATATTATGAATCCTGTTGCGAACAAATGTTGTGTGTTTATTCATTTTATCTAATTTAGATGAAGATGCATTAAGCCAATGTAAAGCACAAATAGAATCTGTACATAAAGTCATATTCACAATCTGTAGAGGCTTCATGCAATGTGACCCAGATAAGTCATTGAAAATTTCCATAGCACATTCTACTCCTAAAATTATTGCATTTAACTCAAGGGCTGGTATCGACTTGCCATCTAGCTGTTTATTAACTAGCCTATTTTTGGCATGAACGAAGCTAAGCTTATTAGATTCATTATGAAGCAAATAAAGGACACATCCATATATATCACTACTGGCATCTGTAAACACTACAATACTATATTCACCATTACGAGGACCAACAGATCTAGAAATACGTAAAGGTGCTGCTCTGTTACACTGCTTTGAAATATTTTGCCATTCCTTCTGCAACTCCTGAGATAGTATTTGATCCCATCCAAGTTTCTTTCGACACTGTAATTTATGCATAAATAATCTACACCTGTTAAATAATGGCATATTAAATCCAAAGATATCGAACTGGGAAGCAATAGTTTGCAATATGGACCTTTTAGTCTTAGCTTCAGCATTTAGATTAATGGGCTTTGTAAATATCTCATCAGAGTACCTATCCCATGTTAGACCGAACAGTTTATTTATTTCAGGAGTGACTACTTTATTCTCTACATCAATTACATCCTGTAAATCCCTATCATTAGTGACAATCTGTTGAACCTTGAAATTGTATGGCTCAAAAATACATGGAATCTGTTTATAAGCCCAATGTAAACTCTCTGAATCATTGAAAGTGACAGCTCCATTATCCATATATATAAGTGAATATATTAAATGCTTTAATTCAGACAACATTGACTGGTCAGATGCTTGTGCAACTAATATGTAATACAGAGATATCATAAGTAAAAATGGGCTGCATCTTAATCCAAACGGAAGCCTAACATTTTTTAATGTAACCAAGGAAAAATCTCCCTTACTAACATTCTTGTACCAGTAAAACAGTAATCTAGCTTGGTCAGCTTCACTTAAAGCAAGCATATTAAACGCCTTCTGCAAATCAAAAACTAACAAATTCTTATCAAACCGTAAATTAAGGAAAGATGATGACAATTTCGGATTCAAAATAGGTCCTGAAAACATACACTGGTTATGTGATAACGATGTGCTTTTAGAAGATTCCTTGAGATTAGACAAAAACACTACCCTACATTTAGTCGACTCTTTGTCTGGCTTAAAAATAGGCATATGAGGCAAAAAAGAGAAATAGGGATGTTCAGCCTTGTAAACCTCTAAATCATATATTGGCTCAATGATACCCAACTTAATCTGCTCTTTAAAAGTTTGATCAACTAATTGTAAATGACCTTCATTCTTCCTGAGCTTCTTAAGGTTTGACTTAAGTATGAGCTTAGATAACACCTCATTTTTAGAAAGTAAATGAGACACTTTGGTATTCCATGACAAAGGAACTTCTATCCTTCCGTCAGATCTTCTACTAATCTGTTTTAAAGTAAATTCAGTTAACTTTTCGTCAAGGTCTGTATTAGTTTCACAATAATTCGTTTGATCATAATTCGAGAAATATTTGCACTCAGATTCGAGAATTTGATCAGTGGCACGCTGCAATTGTCCCTCCAAAATATCACCCTTATCATTTAGGACTGAAAAAAATGTATTAGTAGTAAACCCTGATAGGCAATTCTCTTCCAAAATATCAACACTATTGCTAAGAAAAAAAGAATTGCTATAAACATGGATATTTGAACAATTAGCTTCCTTACTTACTGATAAACAAGCTCCCAATCCCCCATCTGTACCTCTGAAATTGGCAAGCAAAGCTTCAATATTACCAGTGAGCATTATTCCTACCTTAGATTCAATGTACACAGAGGGACTCACGTTACCAATCACAATCTCTTTTCCCGTTAAGCAACTGAAAGAATCTGTGCCCAGCAAAAGATGCACATTATTAATTTTCCTCAAATTACTATTCAACAACTTATCAGCAAGAACTAACCCTTTACTGTGCACAGCTTCAACAAGTTCACCAAGAAAGGGTAACTCCAAATTAATGCTTATCACCAGAACCACAATTGCCAAAATATGCTCCACTGAATCTCCAATCCTAAGAGGAATCTTGATAACTTTAGTACAGTACCTTTTACTCTCATTAAAACCCTTGACAGTGAGCTCAATCTTTGAGTGAACAATTTTAAAATTGTGTGAATTTGCTAATCTAGCAGACACAAATGTACTCTGAGAACCGCTGTCCTTCAAACCCCTATAGACACTATCATTGCCCTCAAGAGAAAAAGTAAATGTGGGCAATATGGAATTCGTCGAGTACTGGTGTGTTACAGCAACTCCACTGCTAGCCTCCTGTTTGGCATTAGAATTAAGTTCATTAGTCCGAGATGATCCATCCCTTGCAGATTCTGACACACAAAGGTAACTCATGTGATAACCATTACAATTTATGCAACGCTTTTTAAACCTAAACCTACACTTGCTAGACATATGGTTTAACATTCCACATTTTACACAACCTCCGAAAGACTCAATTATGTGAACTTTTTCTGCAGGAGTAGAGAATTTCTGACATTTATTAACATAATGATCAGTTTCCTTACTATCACCTCTACTACAAAGGAGACAGTTTGGTACAGAAGATTTACTTTCCATTACTTTAGTTTTAATGGCCAAACTATCAGTACTGTCTTTAACAGGAGTATTTCTGAACTTATTTCTAAACTTAATCTCTTGAGGAGTTTTACCTTTAGTACTTTCGTACCTCTCACTGGCATTAAAAAAATTATCAAGAATATCATCCAAAGAGGGGTGAGTTTTTCGTGGTGATTTGAACCAAGTGACTCTTGAAATTATCATTAATACCACGCCAAGCAAAAAACCTTGTAAACTCATTAGCATCAATTTTTAACGTCCTAACAGCCTCACAAATAGTTCTCAGATTTGAGATATATATGAAAGGATCATCCTTCTCTCCAAGCTTAAGATTCAACAATTTCTGGATGGTAGAATTTATTCTAGCTTCTTTAGAAGCAAAAGCTGAAACCAACAACTCCTTGGCATCTTTATAAGATTGCTTGTCAGCTTCCAAGCTATACAACAAATATTTAGCCCTACCATCTATTTGCTGTTTTAGTAAAAGCAACAAATCCTTATCTGGATAACTAAATGCACTGGTTGTGTTTTCAAACTCGGTTATGAACCTTAAAAAATCTTCCCCTTCTCTACTACTAAATTTTGGAAGAGGAGCTGTGGGCTGCTTAAGCAAGCTTCTAGCAGTATCAGTTACATTAGAACAAGGATTTGCAGAAACATCAAGCAAGGGCAATAACCTTTCAATTTTATCCAAATAATCTTGACATGAATTTAATTCAGTTTCCAAATCAGCCTCGACAACATTTTCTCTATTAAAGAATTTCTCAGCTAGAATCTTACTATCGAGATCGGACAACTTTTCCTTATAATGTAAGAGAATAGCTCTCTCAGACAAACGCTCAGAAGGATTAAAGGAATCATAATTATTAACATTATTAAAACATTCAGTGACCTTTTTCCTAATAGTCTTCTGCTGACCTACAAATACCTGTAACTTATTCATATTTAACAAAATATAACGAGCTAGAAAAGAAAATTAATTATTGGACTCTGAACAACCCTTAAACACAAGAATTTTACTCCGGCAAATTCGGCAGTCTCCATCAAAGCCCCACGTTGGGCGCCATAAGCTGAAATTTGAACATTTTTCAATGGTAGTTAGGAAACCTCTTCAAAACAATTCACCAAATTTATTATAAACATTTCAGAAAAATAAAAATGCTATAAATGGTCTATTCCGATTGCTTGAAGGTGGTTATATCTAGGGGTAATTTTCAAACTACTTTCAGCTTTTCCAACCTCACCTGTATAAACAACAAAAAGGAATATATCAAAATATAATAAAAGAAAGGAAATTATATAAATTCAATTTGAACAAAGTATATGAATAAATCGTAAATTGCATATATGTGCTATATAAACCTAATAAGCCATTACCGATAATGTTG
>NC_090742.1:132259155-132269155 GCF_036898095.1 Palaemon carinicauda | reverse complement strand
TGTGCAGAAATTTATGAAGCAGTGGAAGAATTTACATTATTTCAGTACGTGAGCAGAGAGCAAGGATGCTAGAGAAAGCTAGGATATAGGAACATTAGTCAGCATCTTTCGGTCGAGAAATCCCTTCACTGACATAAAGGACCTGTGCAATATTGCCACTATTGTCAAAGCTCTAGCTTCTGTTAATGTTGGCACAGCAGAAGTTGTTGGGAACGCAGTTCTGGAGTAAAACAATGGAAAGAAAACCTCATTACTGAAAGCAGCAAATAAATTGACCTTGACAGATACAACGTGGCACAATGACCTGCAATATCCAAGTGTAGAAGAAGAGGATCAATACATACTGGATGGAGGTGCATTGCTACACCGCATTCTGTGGATATGTGGAAACACCTGAGATGAGATTCTTGAAAGCTATAGTCATTATGTAGCCAAAATGCATGGCAAGTTATCGTGGTCTTTCATCGGTACTCGACCGCTCCATCCACGAAAGACAGCGCCTATCTTCAAAGAACTAACGGAGTACTGGGAACAACCGTTCACTTTTCCACAGAAATGAAACGGCAAACTAAAATGGAGGAATTTCTTGCCAACAAAGAAAACAAACAAAGTTTTTTTCATATGTTGGTTGAATGATTGGAGAGAAGTGGTTGCCATATCATACCTGCAGCAGGCGATGGAGAATTGTTGATTGTTCAAACTGCAGTTGCTTATACTGTTCGTTGTGAGAGCCTACTGGTTGGAGATTATACTGATTTACTTATTCTTCTCCGCTATCATGACAAAGACATGCCCCACAACTTGTTTTTCAAACCAGAGCCCAAGTCTCAAATGAACTCCTCCAGATCATGGAACATTAACTCTACCCGAGAAAAGTTTGGTGAGACTATAAGTGATCACATACCCTTATTTCATGCTTTCCTGGGATTTGATACCATTTCAAGGACTACATGGAATTACAAAGTATGTACCTTTTCCGTGGGAACATTGCGAAGACCATGACAAAAGACAAGATCATCACTGCAAGGGAAAGAGCTGTGGAGTTACTCTATAATGAAACTGAGGGAGAAACAATAGATGGTTTGTAGTACAGGTGTTTTTGTGATAAAACAACCTCCAGTACTTCCAGTATCGAACCCCGGTCAATTCCCCCTACACCTACCGCACTCAAATACCACTCTTTGAGAGTGTACTATCTAATACAGGAGTGGGTTGGTGTGGACACCATGGATCCAACTAATTGAGAAGGTAATACTGTAATGGGCGAATGGTTCCTCTAACCAAAGACTTGGAACCAGCTCGTTGAAAATTCCTCAAGATTGTCAGGTGTAGCTGTAAAATATGGTGTTCTACACCTCGATGTCTTTATCGAAAGAATAGTTTGCCATGTACATCACATATGGAAAATGCAAGAGTGCCTGTTCAAACATCTCCAACATCAATTTGGATGACCTAGACAGCAGTGATAGAAACTGACAGGTGACTTAGTAACTTTCATACCTGATACTTGTTTTATGAATTACTTTTTTTTTTCTTTTTCGTGTAAAACATGCGACACTAGTACGTCTTAGCTTGGTGACGGTGTATGGTTCTAGTTCCTTAAAATTTTTTGTCACTTGTATAATGTGTTTTCAATATTCTCATAAAAGTTCGATGGATGTGTAATACGTATTGTATGATTTTGTCATGAATTCTGTGTATTTTTTCCTTTTTTTTTGACTGTTCTTTCTGTAAAGAGGCTTCAACTATTTGAATTAAAAGAATAATTCACTTTTGAAATCAAATATTTCCACAGAGTTATTAGATATTTTTTTTTCGTGGCTATCTAAGAAAAGTAAACATTTTTGGGTTCAGACGGTATGCATATTCATGTCGATTTAAACAAATATTCCCCTGCTTAGATTCCAGTAGACTTTTTATGGTTTCACATATAGCAATGTGTCTGAAACATCAATCTGAGAAACTATTGCAATTAGTGGTAGGTTGACCCCATATTGACCATATCTTGCCTAGGGGTAATAGTGAAAGGTCAAAAGCATGATTATATATAAAGAATTAATAAATTAAAAAAAAATAAGACTTATGTGGGAAATATATATCACAGCAACTGAAATACAGATATGAAAAATAATTACTGCATGCTATAGCCTTATGTCTTTACGTGACGAATTCGATTTATGATTGAAAATGAGCTACTTAGAAAGTAATAACCTAATATCATTATCATGATAATACCTATTGCCAATTGTATCTCTACGTATGATTTTCTTCTCTGGTCAAAGTAATACAGTTTTATCTGTTTTTAACTTGTATGCTTTTGAGAGCATTACGAGTTGTAGCCCTTAATATAATGATGAGGAAATAAATGTGATTAGGATTATAGGCAAGAGACTGAACTACGCTGATGTTGTGTAATGCGATAAATTAGGAGCAGTAAAATCCTTCATCTGTAATAACAATTGAGAAACCTATGAAAAAAAAAACTGACTTGTATTACCCTGAAATGATACTTTTGAAGGTATTTAACAATAGTTAGAGTATCAATGTTAATATCGCATTTAAGAGAAATATTCCCCCATCTGCCGGACATAAGCAATCACATCTGATTATTACATATTAACCCTTTCAATCTCGATTTTCGGTTGCTTAAATAATATATTACTTTTAGGCTTGGTTTCGTGATAAGTGATATGTAGTTTTTGATGAAAAATAAAATTTAGACAAATGTATAGTTTAATGAAAAATTCCAAGATTTTTATTTGTTATTTTAATCCGGGAGTGTGGTAACCCTTTCTTTTTGAAAATGCAGTGAACAAACCAGGATAAAATAGTGGAAAAAAGTTCAATATTCCTACCGAATCTCTCAAAATACTGTAATATTATTATTGTTTTGAGTTGGGAATTCTTTCACAAAGACAGTGAAAAGAAAAATCATGTTATTTTGAGGTTTATTCTGTTGAATTTTGACGATAAGAAATAGAATAGCAAAGAAATTACCAAAAAATACAGGCTGTTTACTAAAATCTGGGAGAATGACCAAAGAATTTCATTATAGCCCTTTTAAAAGTTTTCTTTTCTGCAGTATGTCTCACTGTAATCTCTTCATCGGTTTCTGATAAGTATTATTATCAAGAAGATAATCTAAAATATATACAATTGAAATAACCAAAGTATTGCAATAACCGTCAACTATTAGCTTAATTAAATTCTAATAATATATATATATATATATATATATATATATATATATATATATATATATATATATATATATATATATATATATATATATGTGTGTGTGTGTGTGTGTGTGTATATATATATATATATATATATATATATATATATATATATATATATATATATATATATATATATACATATATATATATATATATATATATATATATATATATATATATTATATATATATGTGTGTGTGTGTGTGTGTGTGTGTGTGTGTGTGTGTCTGTGTGTGTGTATGTGCGTGTGCGTGTGTGTTTGTGCTTATATATATCTTTTCTCCATCACATGTATCCATTTCCTTGACGATATAACAACAAAATGGGTATTTCATTTCCAATTAAGGTATTTGGGGAGGAGATTTCTAACACTAGATCCTTTTCATCGAGCATCATATTCACCAGGATCAACTCATAGTGCACTCAGACACACTATTTTATGTTTCCTTGTTTCCTTACTGGTCTATTTTCCCTGTTAGAGCCCTTGGGCTTATACCATCCTGCTTTTCCAACTAGTGCTGTAATTAACTAGTAATAGTGATAACAATGAGGAGTCACCTATGCAATTGGTATCAACGAGATGTACTAAATCCAAAGAGCTCATTATCCCAAACCTTACTCAGTAATGCAATAGGAACTGATTTAGGAGACTACCAAACCCAATTTGGATTTGAACTCGTAAACATTACTCAGATATGCTATAGGAACTGATTTAGGAGATTCTAGCAAAGCCAATTTGGGTTTGACCTCGTAGACATTACTCAGATATGCTATAAGAACAGATTAAGGAGATTCATCAAACCTAGTATGGGTTTGGACTACGAACTGTTTTAGAAGATAATATTGGTTTAGACTACGGTGTGCGAAGTGCGTACAATTGTCTCTCAAACCTTATTCTTTTTATCATCTCCTTAACTGAAGATGTTATGGATTTGTCTGTAAGGAAGTCCTTACATTTATTAGTATCTATGTATAATAATCTATTATTATTATTATTATTACTATTATTATTATTATTATTATTATTATTATTATTATTATTATTATTATTATTATTATTAGCTAAGCTACAACCCTAGTTGGAAAAGCAAGATGCTATTAGCACAAAGGATCGAACACGGAAAAATAGCCCAAGAGGAAAGGAAATAAATAGATAAATAAACGATATAAGAAGAAATGAACAATTAAGATAAAATATTATACAACAGCAACAACATTAAAAGAGATATCCAATACATAAACTATGAAAAGATTTATGTCAGCCTGTTCAAGATAAAAACCGTTTGCTAGAAGATTGAACTTTTGAAGTTCTACTGATTCAACTTCCTAATTAGAAAGATCATTCCAAAACCTGGTCACAGCTGGAATAAAACTTCTAGAATACTGTACAGTTTTGAGCCTCATGATGGAGTTGTTATTAAACAAAGCGTAAGAGGGAATTTGCTGATATTTTTCTTTGTGATTCGAATGGAAGACTATGCACATTTATGAACCCATTCTATGAAAAATGGTCCTGTTATGGAATCTCTTTCTATATTTCCCTAGGTATTGCGGCAGCCACACTCAACGAACAACCCCTTGCAAGGTCTATATCGGAAACGACTCGTTTTAAGGAACAGAATATTTTTGTCGTATGAGTAATTCCAAAGAATGTCTGCGACATAAATTTCAAGACATTGGAGAAAATACTTTGTATAATCATCTTGATATTTCTAGAAGCATTTGTAGGATTTTTTTTTCTTTTTTTTCTTTTTTTGGGGGAAAAGTGTCGTTCAATAGATTAAATAGATTAGTAAAGCTGATCATTATCTACATTTGAAATCAAGATAAAAGATATCTTCATATATAGTCAACAGAAATCATATATTTCTTAATAATATTGGTTTTATTTTATTCATTGGATCCCTCTCTCTCGTTACGGTTGATTTTGTCTTTACCAACACATACACTGAATAGTTTCGTCTATTCTTTCCACACTCTCATCTGTTTTCATATACCTGACAACACTGAGATAACCAATTCTTCTTCTCTCAAGGGGTTAATTACGACAGAATATTTGTTTTTTGGCTACTTTCCTTCTGGTGAGGGTAGAAAAGACTCTTTAGCTATAGTAAGAAGCTGTTGTAGGAGAATGATTCTCCAAAATCTACCATTGTTTTCTAGTCCTGGATAGGGCCATAGCCTCCGTGCCATGACCTTGACCTTCCACTGTCTTGGATTAGAGTTCTTTTGCTTGATGGTACACAGGGCCCACTGTTCTATCTTATTTCTCTTCCGCTTGTTTTTTTATTTTTTGAAGTTTTTATAGTATATGTATGGAAGATCTAATTTAATCCAATAACTATTCTTAAAATATATAATTTTCATAGTATATTGCTTCTCTTTTAGTTTATCTATTTCCTGGTTTCCTTGCCTTACTCGACTCTTTATTCCTGTTAGGGCCCTTGGGCTTCTGGCATCTTACTTTTTCTAATAATAATAATAATAATAATAATAATAATAATAATAATAATAATAATAATAATAATAATAATAATAATAATAATAATAATATTCATCACATAATTACTTTCACGACCACCATCTTATCATTGTTAAGCCAATGAACAAAATTCTGACATGAAATTGTGTCTGTTTCCTGAGGCTTCATTGAACATTCGTAGCTAAATTCCTTTCACTTTTTTATGCCAATAGATTCCAGTTCCAAAGAGAATACACATTCGGCACCAGCTTCAGGATACAAATACATCCCCATTTGTTTTAGTACTCCCCGAGGTCACTGAGTATTTATCTATATCTCTCCTTTATTGGTTTATCTTATGCTTCTCTCTCTCTCTCTCTCTCTCTCTCTCTCTCTCTCTCTCTCTCTCTCTCTCTCTCTCTCTCTCTCTCTCTCTCTCTTTCCTGAGACATTGCCTTTCATGATGTTTGTTTTGATTTCTCTTTGATGAAAAATATATCACATATGCGTATCCGTCATTGTATTCCTGAAAGAAGAGCTTAATTTTGAATAAGGTAGGTTTCCAGTTCTGTTTGATCGTTGCAGTTTTTTTGGTATATCTTGTTTTTTCAAAAGCTTTTTATTTATAAGATATAATACTGGTAAATTTTTTATGTACAAGAGTTATAGAAATCATCGTTCATATTTTTGCCATAGTAACCTTTATATTTTCATTTTCAAGGATTTCTTGGATTGATACACTTTCCCAAAAACTATAAACTATGTAATTGATTTGGTGGAAATAAAAAAAATGGAAATCAATTACAGATGTAATCTTACTTTTTTTTTTTTTTTTTTTTTTTTTTTTTTAAGCGTTATGTTTTATTATATCATTCCCGGAACTTGTTGTTTGTCTTTTCTTATTACCCTCTCCAAAGATCTTATATTTTCGGATTTTGACGAAATTTTCACCACACATAGATCTTAGGACACGAACGACCATATTAAATTTTATAGATGATCCGGATCCAGATTCTACGTCCGAATTTGCATTTTTCACAATCTTATAGATTACGTCAAAACAAATTGACATATTTTAACGAAATTTTCACCATGCATAGATCTTAGGTCAAGGACGACTCAATTAAATTTTGAAGATGATCCGGATCTTGTACAGGATTTGGATCTGCATTTTTCACAATTCTAAAGATTACTCAAATATTGGATTTTCAACATATTATAACAATGGATAGATATTATGCATTGGAAGAAACCATAAGATTTTAGAGGTGATAAGGATCAAGATCACGATTGCGGATTAACATTGAGCTTTTCACCTTCTAGTGCACAATCAGCATATGGAAAGTGTGATACAATGTCCGTAGAATTTAATTAAATGTTAGCCATATTCATTGGCGGAGGTCTGAAATATCTGATTGTTTTTGTTCATAATGTAGCAATAATTACAGTTTCGTAGTTACTGCTCGACTAAGGAAATTTAAAGTTTAGACATTTAGTATATAAATATTAGGCATATGGATCGGCCTACTGTATCGTCAGAATGGGAAATACTCTTTTATGCCTTTTTATGCTCATTGATACACCTCATAAGAGGCCAATAGTAAATATAGTTTCACGCAAGTCCAGTGAAACACTTTGAATTGCTGTGGCCATAATGTTATCATGCCTATACCCTTTTTAAATAATTAAGGAAAATAGGTACTGAAATGTATGTACAGTATATTTGTGGATGATCGTAAATCAATGTAAGCGTTCACCGCTATACTCGTACATAATATGATTCATATAGTAACAGCATCGGCTTCTAATTTTCAGAGAATGTAAATAGAATACTATTTTTTTATGTCAAAGTAGTACTTCTCATATCCATGACCTTTAGATATATATGGATAATATTCCTTTATTTAATTCTTTTGTCAACAATTACAATTATCTTGAAAGCACACCCGAGTAAGGGAACGGTGAAATTTTTCCAGTTTTTTCTCAATAATGAAATCAATTCTATATTTCAATGATGAATTGTTACTAATACACCATTTGTTTGTTGTAGATTTCAATAATATCCTCTCGCCATATTGATTCTCTATCAAGCCGCTGCTTTTTCTATTTATATTTATTTTCGAAGCGACTTTAATTGACGACGTCGTTACAATAATATTTGAACATTGTTTCTATTTAGGGGTTACTGAAAAAGAAGGTTTTGATTTATAATAAACTAAAGAACCACACCTAACTGTGAAATGAAGTAATACTACAAAATTAAAATATCTGTAAATTAAGTAAATAATAACACAATGTAACCAAAGCAACCTATAATCTACTTATGAGAACAGGTTTATAAAGTAGATTAATGGACCAATAGTTCCACTCAATGGGTAAATTCAAAGACACCAAACGAATTTCATTTTATAGATCTTTTACCACCAATTGGCCTTTCTGGTTTCATAGTTGAAAGGAAACACACTAGGGTAATGCATTTGAAATTCCCTTTTTAGGTATCTATTTGATGTTATCACTCCAATGAGGGTTGGTCGGGTAAATGACGGCTCAGATCTAATACAGTAATTTCCATTAGGTATTCCAATTAATTGTGATTAATAAAATACTCGATGGATCTATGGCTTTTAATTAACCTCGGTCGCATAAAACTGCCACCGAAGGCCTAAACGCAATGCTTTCATAAACTGAAGTGAAAATGAAAGTGGCGTAATCCTCTGCATTGAAGAGTTGATTGTGTTTTCCGTTGTCATTTTTTTTATAAAATTGTATTTCATTAACTATAATCGAATATAGTAATTTTTCCTATATCCAAATGGATAACCTTTATTACCAATGTTACTTTCTGACACTTTTTCTACTGTCGCTTGATAAGGATCATTAATTACTAATCACTATATTCAATATGATTAACACACACACACACACACACACACACACACACACATATATATATATATATATATATATATATATATATATATATATATATATATATATATATATATATATACATAGTTTGAAGGATTATAAAAGAAAAGAATAGAAACATTTTGGAATAAAACCTCCTTCAATATTCAGCACGTCCTGACGATATTTTTATATGTTAAATTTGCGATATGTTAAAATAACTAGCTAGATGGCTTAATTTTTAGTACCCGTGATTCTATCTTATAATCATCCAGTTTATATAAAACTATTGCTACATATTTTAGAATATTAAAGTAATCAGATGTGTATATTTCTTTACCCTATATCGAATATATCTATCAATATTAGATATAGTATTTTTTAAAGGCAAGGCTTCAGATATTTTCCCAGCTGAAATTAGTGAAAATATTAGTAGTTTCCGAACAAATCTATTTAAGATTGAATCAAATAAGTATCTACCTTGAACAATCAATTGTGGTGGCCGATGTGGTATCATCCCTGACTGGTCATAGCCAGACTGGGGTTCGAGTCCCGTTTAAACTCGTTAGTTCTTTTGGTTCCTGCAATCCCACCATCCGTGTGAGCTAAGATAGGGGCGTTTGCGGGGGGGGGGGGGGGGGGCGCTATTAAGTCTATCTGCTGAGTTATCGGTAGCCATTCCCTGGCCCTCCTTGTTCCTAGCTTGGGTGGAGAGGGGGCTTGGGCCCTAATCATATGTATATATGGCCAGTCTCTAGGGCATTGT
The DNA here is from genome assembly GCF_036898095.1 of Palaemon carinicauda. Classification (NCBI taxonomy): domain Eukaryota; kingdom Metazoa; phylum Arthropoda; class Malacostraca; order Decapoda; family Palaemonidae; genus Palaemon; species Palaemon carinicauda. The sequence goes on along the minus strand of NC_090742.1, from coordinate 132,259,779 downwards.
CTTGCTTGCTAGCGCAATGTCACCGTCCCTTGCCTCTGCCATTCATGAACGGTATTTATAAAAAAAGGCATTTTTTTGTCCGATTATCATCATTATCATCATCATCATCATTATTATTATAATTATTATTATTATTATTATTATTATTATTATTATTATTATTATTATTATTATTTTTATTATCATTATTATTATCAACTTCAGGATTTATCTTTATTAATCTTTACTATTTCTATTTAACTTTTCCATGATTTATTTCAGTTATCCCTTTCTTTTTGGTTTCCAATTCAGCCTTCTTCTCTTATTATCCCTTTAATTCACTACTCGCAGCTAAGATTTCCACGTCTCTGCCTTTGATATCTGCATGAAATGTTTTATGTCTCCTGTCTCCTTAAGCATCGTATTAAAAAAAGAATTATTCACTAATCTTAAATATAAAATGTATATTAGAGCTGGTTGATATACATTCAATATATCTGTGGTTAATTCTGGGTGTGTCAGTTTAGGAATCTCAAGATTCAACGCGCACATCCCAGATATTCCCATTTCTCACAATTATTGTTAAGTAATATTTGCATGTATATTTCATGGAGGTGCGAGTAGATGATTTTATTCTTCATAGAC
>NC_090742.1:132246655-132249155 GCF_036898095.1 Palaemon carinicauda | reverse complement strand
GAACCTATTGAAGGACAAACCGTGGTTCAATGATGATTGTAAACGTGCTTATTTGGAGAAGCAGGAGGCCTATCATCTTTGGAAGGGTAACAGATCAGATTTGACCTGGAACAACTATACTCAGCTTCGAGCTTTCGCTCAGAGAGTATATGCCTCAACTGAAAAGGCGTACAAATTAACCATAAGAGAAACCCTTTCTGGTACAACTCAGGAACATAAATGGTGGTCTACCCTTAAATCTGCACTCTTTGGTGTAGATGCAACAGTGCCTCCTTTACTTAAACCAGATGGCTCAGTCACTCATTGTTCAAAGGAAAAGACAGCCCTGTTGGCTGATGTTTTTGACAGTAAACAGAGTAATGAAAAACTTGAACTTCCTCACTCCTGTTTTCCTGAGGCTATACTTACTAGTTTGGCTTTTCGATCTCGTGAAATTAAAGCTCTGTTGATGGACCTTGATGCTTATGGAGGTGTAGACCCAAATGTAATTTTTCCTTTGTTTTTATAAAGACTGCAGATTTCTTAGCTCCAAAGTTATCTGTTATTTTGCGCAAGTTAGCAAGAAGAGGAGCTTTTAGCACTTGTTGGAGAATTGGTAATGTAAATGTGTTTGTGGTAGCTCAAGTTCCACTGATTACCACCCAATTTCCATAACTCCCATATTATCTAAAGTTTTCGAACGTCTTCTGGCAAAACGTCTTAATAGGTTTGCTGAAGGTAATCATCTATTCCCTAGTTTGTAATTTGGTTTTTGTAAAGGCCTTGGAGCATGTCATGCCCTTCTTACAATCTCCAATGCTGTACATAAATCCCTTGATTGTGGTAAGGAAGTTCGTATGATTGGCCTTGATTTTAGTGCTGCCTTTGACTGTGTTAATCATGAGGCCCTTGTTTTCAAACTCAAACAGTTGGGAGTGGATGGGTTTTTTCTTAGCATTATTATTGATTATTTAAGTAATAGATCTCAAAGTGTTGTTGTTGATGGGCACCATAGTGAGTATAGGAATGTGATATCCGGTGTTCCACAGGGTAGTGTTCTTGGCCCATTTCTTTTCATACTATATACACATGACATATGGTTTAGCCTAGAAAACAAGATTGTTGCATATGCAGATGATGCTACTCTCTTTGCATCAATTCCGTCCCCTGAATGTAGATCTGGGGTTGGTGAATCCCTTAATAGAGATTTAGCTAAAATTAGTGCATGGTGCAAACTATGGGGTATGAAGTTGAATCTTAATAAAACTCAAAGTGTGATTGTAAGTAGGTCTAGGACGGTGGCTCCTCAATATCCGGATCTCAGTATTGATAATGTTTCTTAAAATTTGTATGACTCTTAAAATTATAGGTGTGATTCTCGACAGCAAATTTACTTTTGAGAAACACATTAGGTCTGTGTCTTCTTCGGTTGCACAAAAAAAAATGGCTTATTGAGAAAGTCTTACAAGATTTTCAGTGATTAATCTATTCTGAAGAAGTGTTTTAATTTTTTCATTCTAACTTGTTCTTAGTATTGTTCAGCTGCTGATTCTCATCTTAATTTGTTGGACAGAAACTTACGGTCTATTAAATTTCTTATTCCTGATCTAGCTAATAATCTTTGGCACCGTCATTCAATTAGTTCATTATGCATGTTGCATAAGATTTTTCATAACTCTGACCATCCTTTACATTCAGATCTCCCTGGACAATTCTATCCCGTTCGTAATACTAGACAGGCAGTTAATTCTAATAGCCAGGCCTTCTCCATCATGAGGCTCAATACTACACAGTGTTCTAGAAGTTTTATTCCAGCTGTTACCAAGTTGTGGAATGACCTTCCTAATCGGGTAGTTGAATCAGTAGAACTTCAAAAGTTTAAAGTTGGAGCAAATGTTTTTATGATTAGCAGGCTGACATGAGTCTTATTATAGTTTATATATGACATATCTGTTTTTGACGTTGTTAATAATTTATAAAGGACATATCTGTGTTGGCGTTGTTACTGTTTTTTAGAATGATTTATTGTTAATTTATTCTCATCATTTATTTATTTCCTTATTTCCTTTCCTCGCTGGGCTTTTTTTTTCCTCTTGGAGCCCTTGGGCTTATAGCATCTTGCTTTTCCAAGTAGGGTTGTAGCTTGGCTAATGATAATAATAATAATAATAATAATAATAATAATAATAATAATAATAATAATAATAATAATAATATTATTAATAATAATAATAATGATAATAATAATAACAATACTCTACGTATATAATAAAAAAAATAGGTTCTCTCCGGAGAAAGTGTCATCCTGATAGTTTTCAAAATAACAGAAAAATTAATTTAGGTTTCTCCATTATATATTATGTATTAACACGGCTTTCGAATAACTTAATGAAACTCGTGTCGACTCCAAATGGATAATTGAGACACTTAAATGCCTTTTCCTGTTATTCTGAAAACTATCTGGAGGACAGTTTGTCCAGAGAGAACCTATCGGCGATTTTAAACGCCCCAAGGCTTTATA
>NC_090742.1:132239155-132241655 GCF_036898095.1 Palaemon carinicauda | reverse complement strand
TATATATATATCGGTATTTTACTCATGTAAATTCAGTTACTAACTGCATATAATCTGGACTTCTGTACAATTTCAGATTATTAAACAAATAAATCGAGCCAAATAAAGACTCATGACCCATTATACCTGATAAAACAAAGTGGAATAGCTAAATATATTTCTTATCTTTCCTTTAACATTTATTTCATATAATTTTAGCGAAGAATACCAACAGCTCCTATAATATAATTTCGTACATAAGTCAAAGGAGTTTCGACAAGAATAAATTCCCCGGACTAACATCAACCGTCATAACTTATATCTTCCAGTATTTCCAACCGTAGGAACTGAGTACTTCTAAATTGCTTATAATTGAGTTTTCTCTTGAAGTCATAAGATTTTTTTTGTCAGTCATTTATGCCTGTAGGTTTTCCTTTTCAGTTATTCAGTATCTAGAATTCCATTATTTACTCTTCAACACAATAAGATTGATTAGAAAAGTAATACATTACGATTAAAATAGTTTCACTTACAATTAATTACATATATCTTGATAAGTTAAACTTGTTTACGTAGTATTTGACATTTCTATATTTGAGAAAAATTACTATAAATCTAAATATTCTTATTTATAATTCCATTAATGTATGTCTTACAGATATTAAAGTGAATGGTCAATATCACTTACAAAAAAAAAAAAGAAATCTGTTACAATAAACCTATTTTAAAGATAATATTTCATTGCCCTTATATAGGTAGTAGGCTGGCCAAGGCACCAACCACCCGTTGAGATACTACCTATCGAGTTATTTAGTCCTTTGACTGGTCAGACAGTACTACATTAGATCCCCTGTCTGGTTACGGCTCATTTCATCTTTGCCGAGACATACACAGAACACTCTGGTCTATTCCTTACACACTCTCCTCTTTCCTCATCTACTTGACGTTTAAATTACCAACCAATTTTTCTTCTCTTAAGATGTTATCTATTGCACTCTAATTGTTCAGTGGCTACTTTCCACTTGGTAAGGGTAAAAGTGACTCTTTAAGTATGGTAAACAGCTCTTCTAGGAGGAAACACGAAAATCAAACCATTGTTTTCTAGTCTTGGGTAGTACCATAGCCTCTGTATCATGGTCTTCCACTGTGTTGGGTTAGAGATCTCTTGTTTGAGGGTATACTGTGGCGCACTATTATATCTTGTTTCTCTTCCTCTTGTTATTTTGAAGTTTTCATCCTTTTGTTATTTTCAAGCCTCTATAGTTTTCATATGAAATATTCATTTTGATGTGATTATTACTCTTAAACTTCTCTTGTAGTTTTTCCCTATTTCCTTTCCTCACTAGGCTATTTTCCCTGTTGGAGCCCTTTGCCTTATAGCATAATGCTTTTCCTACTAGAGTTGTAACTTAGCAAATAATAATAATAATAATGATAATAATAACAACAACAACAACAGCAACAACAACAACAAAAACAACAACAACAATAATAATAATAATAATAATAATAATAATAATAATAATAATAATAATAATAATAATAATAATAACATGAGGAAATGAGTGCTTGCATTCCTATGCAATAATTGGTAAGCATCTAGTTTATATAAAAAATATCTATTTTGATGGGATTATTGTTTTTTAAACTTCTCTTGAAGCTTTCCCTTGTTTCCATTCCTCACTTTGCTATTTTCCCTGTTGGAGCCCTTGGCTTATAGCATAATGCTTTTCCAACTAGGGTTGTAACTTAGCAAGTAATAATAATAATAATAATAATAATAATAATAATAATAATAATAATAATAATAATAATAATAACAACAACAACAACAACAACAACAACAACAACAACAACAACAACAATAATAAGAATAATAATAATAATAATAATAATAATAATAACACGAGGAGATGAGTGCTTGCATTCTTATGCAATAATTGGTAAGCATCTAGTTTAAATACGGAATATTTATTTCGATGTGATTATTGTTTTTAAACTTCTCTTGAAGCTTTCCCTTGTTTCCATTCCACACTTTGCTATTTTCCCTGTTGGAGCCCTTGGCTTATAGAATAATGCTCTTCCAACTAGGGTTGTAACTTAGCAAGTAATAATAATAATAATAATAATAATAATAATAATAATAATAATAATAATAATAATAATAATAATAATAATAATAATAATCACATGAAGATATGGATGCTTGCATTCGTATGCAATATTTGGAAAGCATCAAGATCACCGAATATTTTTTCGTAGATGCAAATTTATTAAGTTCCCTAATCTTGTAGTAAATAACTAATTATATATTTTTCTTAATACCTTCAGTGGACCCCTTCTCTGAAAACATCATAAATCAGGGGAATTCCTGAACCCTTTTCTTTTCCATTTCAATTTATTTGCTTTGTAAACAGAATATTTTCCCCCATTTCAGTTCATCATACCTTTTTTTGTGCAAATTTCTACTATATTTATGTATAAATTAACAAATTCATTAAAAATTATATGTAAAAGACAA
>NC_090742.1:132226655-132236655 GCF_036898095.1 Palaemon carinicauda | reverse complement strand
ATATATATATATATATATATATATATATATATATAAATAAATATGTATACTGTATATATCAATATGTATATATAGAGATATGTGTGCGTATTTCTATTCCTATAAGATTATAAAATTATGGAAGCAACATTTATCTAAATCTAAATACGATATGAAATTAATGAACTGGCTTCCGCTAATATTCATGAGGCGAATCAGAATGGTTGTCCAATATTTTCTTTTTCAACAATACATATGTTTCAGGTGTTGGAAAAAAATGACGGCATTTTGATGTAAGTACCAGAAGGCTTTTAGTTATAATCGAAGTTGCATAAAGAGGAAAATAAAGTGGAAAATAATTGTTGTACAAAACAAAGCGACAATTCCCTGCGAAAGAGGATATTCAACGCCAAAAAAAGGTATGAAACATAACAGCAATTTACAAAGCAGACGAATGAATTATTCAGGCAGGAAAATAGTTCAAAGATGAAAGCTGACTGTATGTATTTTTCTTTCTATTGGTTGATGCATATTTTGCATGTGAATTGTATATATTCGTACTACCCTTTTTTTTTACAACAGATATAAAATGGATCTATAGATTGTTGAAATAAGATCCTTATGATCTGCGTTCATTAGTAAGAAAAATGATCGAGTTTATAATGAATGCACGTGTTATAACGTAAAAGGAAACAATGTTAACTAGAGGATGTCCAAAATCCTTGTGTATGTGTATGATAGTGTGTATGTTGCAGTGTATGTTTACTTAATTACAAGTAAATTTGGTGTGTATAAAGTTATTTTAGACTGATTCTCGCTTTAGATAATTTTCATTTGTACTATAACAAATCCATCTGCAAATTTCTGAGTCTTTTTACCCCTCTCTCATTAGTTTAAATATACATGAAAATATATCTAAATGGCTTCATCAATGTAATTCTATTAATCGTATCTATTATATGTGTAATATTGAATGGAATACGTATCCAGTATTTTAAAATGAAATGAAATATTGATTTCAAGAATCATGGATTCCAAACCCTAATGATTATTAAACTCTTAATCTTACACTAATTACTTCTCACATATATTTTATATATCATTTCTTTATTTTCTTTTAGGGTTAGGCGACTTTTCCTTTTAGAGCCCACAGGATTGTATATTCCCGCTTCTCCAACTAGCATTATAAATTGGGAAATAATAATAATAACAATAATAAAATAATATTAAAAATACTACTACTACTACTACTACTACTACTACTACTACTACAACCAATAATAATAATAATAATAATAATAATAATAATAATAATAATAATAATAATAATAATAATAATAATAATTGCCAGCAAATAAATTGAAAAGAATACTTTATGATGAAGACGTAAATAGTAATATGAATTATCCATATATAAAAAAAAAAAACATGTACAAAGTCTAATTAATATTTATCGTATTATGGAAATGCTCATGAACAGATTTTTTAATGCGTTTCATCTTTTATCAAAACCGAAAGGTTTGTAGCTCCTATTCCTCTGTGGAGAGGGGCGGGGCGTAAACTTTAGATTCTTTTATCTTTCTATAATAACAAAATATGTAAGGGGATATCTGTCATTTTATGTCAAGTTCATGTAACAATAGATAGTTTAATTTGCATGTATGAAAGCAGTTAATTGATAAAGGCTATGATAAAGACATGTAATTATTCGCAAACCCTTTAATCTAAAAGAACTATCAGCAGACGACAAAATACCATAAAGTTTTTTATCAGGATACTGATTGTGCGTCGACTTTCAAGGCTGTGTTTCCTTTATCTAATTATACATCGATTTTATATGACACAGTAGTGTACAGTAGTGAGTCTGGAATGGCATGTCATCATAAAGGATAAAATTTGTGAAGAAACAAACATAAGTTTTAATTATGATATATGTTGACATTATTCTAAGCAAGATTAAAGCAAAATTAAACTTCAATTCGAGTTATGTTTTAATTTGGAGAAGTATTATAAGACTTACTGCTTTATCTTTATTTATATATCTTTGATTTCTTAACGTTGGCTACCCTGATGGGTAAGTAACATCCTGTTTTGAACGTAGCATTTGCCTTTTAAATTTGACGAGATGAAGAGATTTATATCTCATTATTTGAAATATCAATGGTAGATTTTATGGTTGCAAAATATATAGAGAATTATATTACAAACCTACATAATATGAACAACTGTTAATAGGTGAAAGAATCGATGGAAGTAGGGAGATATTGAGTGAAAAAAAAAATTGTACAATCTTCCCACAAAACAATAGGAAATATATCCAGAATAATATATCTTAGAATTAAAACAACACATTAGAATTCTTTAAATTCTAAAGCTCAATCACGAATTCATTTTAGATTAATTCAGAAGTTTAAAGAAAATTCTGGACTTCAGTTTTGTGTCACTGTTAAGGGTAGAGTGTATGCAGAGGGGGTTCCATGCTGATCAAAATAAACATTATTGAGATTATTTACGTCATCATAAACAATCAATATATAATTATGAGCCTAAATCCCACATAAAACTCTGCAGGATTAGGATATATTAATTTGATCTTACATGATATAGTATATTGTCATATATTTACTTGAGTTTATCTTCTTTTAGAGCATTATAAGTGGCAGCCCTTGCAGTACGTCCCCTATGTTTGCAAACATTTCGGTTCCTTTGAATTTTTCATTGACATATTTACTGGCGGGTTATGGGAAAAAAATTTCATCCTTCCATTATTTGTTAGTTTTTGTTATTCAAATATTGATCGGCATTGAATAACATCTGACGATATCCTTTTGTTTTTTCCCATATAAATTTTACATGTGTGATCTAAGGAATCGATCCCCTTAACGGGCAAGTTTAGAGATAGTTGTCCAGAATTGCATGGCTCGAAAAAAAAAAAAAAAAAAAAACAGTGGCATCAATTTCCATGGTAGAATACGATATTTCTGGGTAGATCATTATGGAGTAACATACAAGTTACTATCGTATTCACGGTGAAAACCTCGGCTGGAAAACACCTTTGTTTATCTTTGTTTTTCTGTTTTTTGTTTTATGGGGGGAGGGGGGGGGGGGACACGGTTGCGTGGACGTATTACCAAGTCGTGTTTCCGTCACACAGTACCATGTCACAGTAATGACTTTTTGTGACGTCATGCGGCACCGGTATGTCATTACAGCCACTGTCGCCTTAACATGGCAACAAATGACAGTTGTCACGAACCAACAGCGAAGGTGTTTATATGTAAACACCTACGATGTTATCAAGGACCCTGTGTCGTAGCATGCCATAGGCTAGTGATGCTATGGAAAAGATAACAGTTTTATCGTTATACATACTTTTTACTCCGTAACGCGCGTAATTTTGCTCTTTACAACGATCATGACCTTAGATCGCATATGTGTGACACGGCCATTACTCTTATTGTTTAATATGAATGAATTTTAGAAATTCAAAATTTCTCGGGTTTGTGCTTAGCAGGAAAAATATAATTTGGTCTCCGCTTCATAATAAAAATTTGATATCAATCTTGCAGCAAACGTTTTCATGTTGAACAGGCTGACATAAAGCTTGTTATAGTTTATATACGGAATGTCTGTTTTGATGGTGTCACTGTTTTAAAAATATTTTATAATTGTTCATTATACCTCATATCGTTTATTCATTTCCATAATTTCTTTCCTTGATAGGCTATTTTTCCTTGTTGAAGCCCTGGGGCTTATAGCATCTTTATTTTCCAACTAGTGTCGTTTAGTAATAATAATAATAATAATAATAATAATAATAATAATAATAATGTACTTCTGGACTGGAAAACCCAGTGACTAAAATCCAAAGCCTTTAACAGTTCACATGTTGTTCTTAAATAACTGTATCAAGGTTATATTCAAGATCGACTGCATTAAAGGTTTAAAGGCCGCTCATGAATGGCAGAGACAAGGGACAATGACATTGCCCTATCAAGCAGGGTAATGTCCTAGAGTCTGACCATACATACAAATGATCAGCGCCCAAGCCCCTCCCCACCAAGCTAGGACCAAGGAGGGCCGACCAATGTTTGCTGATGACTCTGCAGATAGACCTATAAGCTCCCCCTAAACCCCACATCCTTAACTTACAAGGATGGTGAGGTTGCAGCAACCAAAGAAGCTATCATCAAGTTTGTACAGGATTCTAGCCCCAGTCTGGTGTTCTCCTTGTAGGTTAAATGTTTTCTTACTAAGCTATACTTATGTTGTTTTTATATACTTTTTTATAATTTTTCTGGATTTTAATGTTGATTATATTTTTGATATGGTAAAAGTTTTTTTATCATTTATATTATCATAATATCGAATATTTCGTAATTTAAAAAGCAAATCCGTAATTCCAAGATATTATAGATTAAAATCAAATCTTCATAATTAATTCAGAATAAAAGAAGCCAGGATCGGTTATATATCAATAAAGAACAAAATCCTTTTTATGAGAACAAAATTTTCATAGCAGGTAATAGCCTGGCCACATATTTTTCCAAATTATTCGGAAATATACCGTTTCAGTATTCTATACGCATTATATATCGTATTCGAATTTGATATGGACTGAATTTAGATAATTGGAGTTAATCTGTAAGTAACAAGCATTATTTTAAGTCTCATTAGAACAGTTCGGTTATATAATATAGTTTTAATTAATTTTTCTATTTTAGGTTTTGTAGAACAAATTCCAGTATAATAGAAGATATTTTAGTATTATTTTTTTTTCTTTTTTTTTTGTTAATTGTAATCTACATACACTGGTAGTTTATAGTGTGGGCTTCCAGGTTACATCCAGATTCCTCAGGAATCCATCACTTTTTTTTCACTATATGTGATATTTTAAGCAGCACGCTCTTCTGCCCGAGTCCTAGAGTTATATTGGATCCTACCCTCTCAAGATTCCGTTTCAATGACTGAGGATATTATCATTATTATTATTATTATTATTATTATTATTATTATTATTATTATTAATATTATTATTATTATTATTATTATTATTATTATTATTATTATTATTATCAATAATAATAATAATAATAATAATAATAATAATAATAATAATAATAACAAAACCTAATTTTGTTGTTCTTTCACTTATTCCATAATGTAGGTCGATTAAAAAAAAAAAATCCCATGATGGCATGCTGTAATTTTCCTAATATTCTGATTAATTTCCAAGGCATCATATCAACATGACTTTCTTTATTAATCGGATAAATACCGCTGATAAATACCACTCACTGATCTAGCAGTATATATCTGCCACCACAAATCTAGCATTATCTCTTAGGCCACTGGTTAATTTTGTCACTGCAGTGGTTGGATCAAAGTGCATATAATTCTATCAAGTAATCAAAAGAATGATTTATGGATGTGACGGCGTGAGAATTTTCTGCTTAGCAATATAAAGTAATACCTTGATGTACAAGTTTAATCCGGTTCGGTACCGAGCTCGTATTTCAATTTCCTCGTATCTCAGATGAATTTTTCCCATATGAAATAACTGAAAACAAATTAATCCGTTCCTAACCTCTGAAAAAAAAAAAACTAAAAACAGTATATTACAGAGGAAAAGCATGTTTGTAATTGTTGTAATCAACATCCTACGCTAACAAAATTAAGGCTATAAACTGGTTATGAAATGTAACCTTATTATAGAGTTCTTACATTAGAGGAAGATGGTAGCAGAAAACATCGCTGTGTGCGGAGGAGGAGGAGAAGGGAGAGAGGAAGGCGAGGAGAGAGACTTGACGGCAACTCGTTCGATACGCAACACTTTTGTAACACTACATAACAACCTTAACTTTAAATTCAACTTAAATGAGATCTGGCTTTAAATTTAACTTAAATGAAATTAGCTTACTGTATATACATTTAAAAATAAAATGTTAATCTTATGTTACACTAAACTTAATTCTGCATTTTGTTTTCATTTTAATTCTTTTACTTTTTTTCTTCTTCTGGCTTGGCTCTTTTCGCCTCGCTTTCACCTGCACTTTTTGATGGCCTTTTTAGAAGGAACCTATCTAGGCATGTTTGCTTTTGTCTCCCTTTCAATATCTTGTGAAAATGACGCATGCAAGTGTCGTCATACAAGGCTGACGCACGACCACTCGCCAACTTGTCCGGGTGCCTCTTTTCCATAAAATTAGAAAACTCATGCCACTTCGCTAACATGTCTTTGCTTTCTCCCGTAGAAAGGTGGCCCTCGTTTTCCACCTCCTCCTCGCTACTGAGCTCCTGCAACACCTCCGAATGTTGCATCTCCTGGAGCTCGATAAATTCCTGTGTCATGAGCTCTTCCTGATGCTCCTCGACAAGGTCGTTCATGTCTTCCTTGTCTACCTCCAGCCCCATGGATTTTCCAAGAGACACAACAGGTTCGGGGTCATCAGGGTCTGTCATATTGAACTCTTCAAAGTCCCTCTCAGTGATAAAAGCTGGCCACAATTTCTTCCATGCTGAATTAAGAGTTCGTCTTGTGACACCCTGCCATGCATCATCTATAATTTTCAAACAATGCACGATGTTGAAATGTTCTCTCCAAAATTCCCGAAGGGTGAGATTGGTGTTGTCTGTGATATCGAAGCATTTATTTAACAAATGCTTCGTGTACAGTTTTTTAAAGTTGGAATAACTTGTTGGTCCATGGGCTGGAGGAGTGGCGTGGTGTTGGGCGGGAGATAAAGGACCTTGATGAACCTGAATTAATCAAGAATGGTCTCTTCAAGACCAGGAGGGTGACCAGGGGGATTGTCGAGGACCAAGAGATATTTTAATGGGAGGTTTTTCTCAGCCACATATTTTTTGACTGCCGGACCAAAGCACAGATTAACCCCTTCTGTGAAGAAATGCCGGGTAACCCAAGCCTTAGCATTAGCGTACCACATCACTTGCAGTTTCTCTTCAAGAGCCTTTGGTTCTTGAAAGCACGTGGGATTTCAGAGTGGTACACCAACAGTGGCTTGACCTTACATTCACCGCTGATACTGGCACACATGGCTAGAGTTAACCGGTCCTTCATGGGTTTATGGCCCGGTAGTCTCTTCTCCTCTGCTGTGATGAAAGTCCTCCTGGGCATCTTCTTAGAGATAAGGCCAGTTTCATCGCAGTTGAAGACTTGTTGGGGGATGAAGCCATGTTGTGCGATAACCGAGGAAAAGGTTGTAACAAAGTCCGCTGCGGCTTTCGTGTCCGAACTTGCTGCTTCCCCATGCTCCACAACTGAGTGTATCCCAGTCCTTTTCTTGAAATTATCCAGCTAGCCACGACTGGCTTTGAAGGTTTTCGCTGGCGTCGAAGTCTCCCCTTTCTCGGCTGCTTACTTCCCTTTCAAGTCATCATAGATTCAACTGGCCTCCTCGCATATGATTGTCTCGGTCATACTATCTCCCGCCAACTGTTTCTCCTTTATCCAGATCAAAAGAAGCCTCTACATCTCGTTGTGAATATCACTACGCAGCTTGGAAAGGAGGGTTACTCCTTTGGAAGGCTAAGTGTTCTTTATGGCATCCTTCTGCTTGAGGATGGTACATATAGTCGATGTACTCCTCTCGTAAAGGCGCGCCAGCTCAGCCACTCTTATGCCACTCCCATGTTTTGCGATTATTTGGTGCTTCGTCTCCATTGTCATCATATGCTTTTTCTTCTTACTACCCTTCTTTGCAATAGCTTGCTTTGGACCCATTGTTCATTCACTGAAATACTCGTCCGACAGATCGCATGGCAGGGACATAACCGATATTATTATTATTATTATCATTACATGCTAAGCTACAACCTTAATTGGAAAAGCAGGATGCTATAAGCCCAGGGGCTCCAACAGAGAAAATAGCTCAGTGAGGAAAGGAAACAAAGAAAAAAAAATATTTCAAGAAGAGCAATGATATTAAAATATATGTATCCTATATAAACTATAAAAACTTTAACAAAATAAGAGGAAGAGAAATAAGATCGAATAGTATGCCCAAGTGTACCCACAATCTTATCATACATCTAAACAATCTGCAAAGATTAATGGCTTTAACTTTTATGATTGTAAGCTCGTATATTTATCAGTTCTACAATTATTGGTGTCACCTTACCTAAAAAATGTTCAACCTTCACCTAAATGTTTTGTATACTCTGTTCCCTCTTGGAGGAATTAGGCTAAAAGCCAGAGCCAGGGATTCATCTAAAAATGGCATTCATACATGCATCAAAATCTTCTGGAGATCTTCTTTTTCTTTTTCTAGGATTTTATGTTTTTTAAAGAGCAAAACACCACTCAACATTCACCCTCTTCTACAGCCGCCTCGGAATACGTGATATATGTCATCATTTAATATTTATGCTTTTTACCCAATTTCCAACTCACCACGTGACCCAAATAGTAACATTCAATTCAATTACCAGTAGTTAGGTAGTTCCGGATTCTTTCAGTGAATCTGCTGACATGATTGATAGCCAGCTGCCTTACCTATCATTTGAAACTATGAGGCTTTGACCCCATATGAGGTATATATATATAATATATATATATATATATATATATATATATATATATATATATATATATATAAATATATATATATATATATATATATATATATATATGTATGTATATATATATATATATATATATATATATATATATATATATATATATATATATATATATACATACATATATATATATATATATATATATATATATATATATATATATACATACAGTATATATATATATGTATGTATATATATATATATATATATATATATATATATATATACATATATATACATATATGTATATATATATATATATATATATATATATGCCTCTATATATATATATATATATATATATATATATATATATATATATATATATATATATATATAGCTTATATGAATTGACACACATAAGCAGTACATTTATATATATATATATATATATATATATATATATATATATATATATATATATATATATATTTATATATATTTATATATATATATATATATATATATTTATATATATATATATAGTTTATATAAATCGACACACATAAGCAGTACATTTATATATATATATATATATATATATATATATATATATATATATATATATAATATATATATATATATATATATATATATAGTTTATATAAATGGACACACATAACCAGTACATTTATATATATATATATATATATATATATATATATATATATATATATATATATATATATATATATATATATATATATATTCATATATATGTATATATATATATATATATATATATATATATATATATATATATATATATATATACATATATATGCATATATATATATATATATATATATATATATATATATATATATATATATATATATATATTTATGTTTGTGTGTGTATGTATATATCTTTATACATATTTATCTATATTTGTTTGCAAATATTTTTTAAATACCTATAATTTAAAAATCTCCATTGCATTACCCTGAATATCAGGGCATCGCCTATCTAGAGAAAGCCCACTCTCTCCAGACCATTCTCATTCCAAGACACCGAAATCATAACCTTCCAAAATCGTCGTCACCAAAAGATATGAACGGAAGGAACATGACAACGTTCTCAGCTGGTGCTTGGAATGTCAGGTGGGAATCCAATCAAGTTCCTTTGAACGATCGTCTCTCTTTAATGATATTTCTGAAAAGAATTATGCCTGAGAATCTCTAGACTTTAGATGTAGGAATTCTAATGTACTTTTCTCAACAAATTTCATTTTATTATTCCATTTAGGATTTTATAGATGATAGACTTCGTGTTTATAGAGGATCTCATTCTTGGAAAATATCAAATTTCCTCTTACCAATTCTTTTCATATGTTGGATGTTTGAAGACGTCAAGTAATGATTGTATGATATATGCATATTTGAGTTTACTTAGATAAAAGCCAAAAATAATCACTGTA
>NC_090742.1:132206655-132219155 GCF_036898095.1 Palaemon carinicauda | reverse complement strand
TTTCTGGAAACCAGCTTGCCTTTCATAGAATCAATTTAGACCTCAGGCATATTTGAAGTCTGTGTGACAACCATGTGCGTTTTTGACCTTTGATCCAGGACTTTCAAAACTTAATCACTTCCATGTCCTAACATAATAATTAATCCTTGAAAGTTTCGCTACTCTATGAGTAAAAGTGTGGTTCGGGGATTTTTAACTAACATTTTCATATCACTTAAAAAATCTTTGTGTTAAAGGAAGATGATGATCATGCAAGAGGATGACACCAGTCCTCATGTTGTTAATTATGGTTGATATTAATGGTTAATGATAATTGTTAATAATTCCTAATAATTACCATTATTTTCTGTTAGGAATGGATGTTTTAATGACAACAATGACTTTACCTAGCCTACTATTCCTCTGAAAGAAACTAATACGCTATTTTTTTCAGCGCTTGAACTTCCATAATGAAAAACTGGAAACATGAAGAAACTAAAAGATAAAGAAATTAATGTAAATGGATTTAAGAAGATTATAAATGTCCCATAGAGATTGTTAGGGGAAATTAGATGATGGATTTTGGACCAGAAGAAATAGAAAAAAAAAAAAAAAAAAAACAGAAGCTGAACAAACAAAGGAAAAGTGTAGATCCAAAATAAATGGTCTTAGAGGTAAGAACTCGGGGAAAGATGAGAGGAAAAAATCTCTATAGATCAGAGCTTTCCGAGTAATGGTGAAAGAAACATGGCGTACTGTAAAGAGACTTTCCCGATCTGTTCATTAATAATAGTTTTAATAGTTTATAAAAGAAAGATCTACATCAATGTTGGTACTGTTATTAAAATATTGTAATTCAATTGTTAATTACTTCCCTTTTAATTTAATATGTCCTTGTTTCCTTTCCTCACTGGGATATTCTTCCTTTTTGGTGCCCTTGGGCTTATAGCAACCTGCTTTTTCAACCAGAGATGTAGCCTAGCTAATAATAATAATAATAATAATAATAATAATGATAATAATAATAATAATAATAATAACAATATTAATAATGATAATAATAATAATAATAATAATAATGATAAAAATGGAAGGTAGAGGAGAACTCAGATTGAAAGTAGTAATAAATATTAGTAAAAAGAAATGTACGCTGGAAATGAAACTGAATAATGAGGTCGGCTAAAAAGTAAAAAGTAAAAAGTTACAGCGTGAGATTATGGGAAGGTGAATTAAGAGACTATACATAATCTCGCAAAATATACTGTACAGAATACAAATTAAAAACATTGATATTCTCTAATCTCTAGTTATCTCCCCTGTGTGGCTCATTTACATATATATATATATATATATATATATATATATATATATATATATATATATATATATATATATATATATATATATATATATATATATATATATATATATACAGTATATGTATATATATATATATATATATATATATATATATATATATATATATATATATAAATATATATATATATATATATATATATATATATATATATATATATATATATATATATATATATGTATATATATATATATATATATATATATATATATATATATATATATATATAATCTCTTCGAACAAGGGTGAGAGGTGGTAGTCATACTCTGGTGTGAAGGGGTGCCCCGAGACAATCTTTCGCAAATTGTCCAAGCAGCAGGCTGTAGGTAGGAAGGAGGGAGCGGGTGGGCGAGGGTTAAATCTGTGTATGTGTGTGTCTGTGTGTTTGTGTATGTGTCGACATAAGGATCTACTTGGTTAATACTTCAATAAGTGCACTGAATCATTAATGACTTTCTACCGGAATTTTCCGAGACAGATCTTCTCCATCGATATATTTCGAAAAGAATTTTTTTTTTATAATAAAACCAAAATTGGATATAATTCTTAAATTTTAATTTACCTCATTGAAGAGTTATTCAGCTTTTTATATGATTTAAAAGAGAATTTGCTTTTACGTACTGATGCAAACACTCAAATATGAATCGACACAAAGATAGAGGACTATAGATTCAAGGTAATGCATATTCATGGCAAAATCCATGACGAGCAGTAAAGGGATTATTAATCTCGACAGCTCAACCACAAATACAACGAATAAAAGTATTGTAAAAGAAACACACCATGCATATAAATCAACCTGAAAGGCAGCCGTTTCTAGTCCTCTGCAGGATATAGGCATCAGACATGTCCTTGTTCATGTCTGGGGTTTGGCCAGTTTTCATCACCACGCTGGCTAATTGTGAATTGGTGATGGTTTTCTATATATATATATATATATACACATATATATATATATATATATATATATATATATATATATATATATATATATATATGTATATATATATATATATACATATATATATATATATATATATATATATATATATATTTACGTATATATATATATATATATATATATATATATATATATATATATATATATATATGTATATATATATATATATATATATATATATATATATATATATATATATATACTGTATATGTGTGTGTATGATATTGCATGTGTATGTAGGATTAGATATATATATATATATATATATATATATATATATATATATATATATATATATATATATATATATATATATATATATATACATATATATAAAATATATTTATGTGTGTATACAGTATATATGCATATGTATATATATATTTATTTATATATATATATATATATATATATACATATATATATATATATATATATATATATATATATATATATATATGCATGTATATGTGTGTGTCTGTATGTTATTTTCTGTCTATATAATACTAATCATAGATACACATACACACACACACACACACACACATATATATATATATATATATATATATATATATATATATATATATATATATATATATATATATATATATATATATATATATATATATATATATATATATATATATAATTCAAATAAGCCATATATTTTGATACGTAAATGTTTAGATTTTCTTTTATACCTCGGGATCAGGGCCCCATGGCTGAATCACTAAGACAATAACTTCTGGCCGGCGGGGAAATGTGACCCTAGTCCAGGAACCGTGAATGATAGTGACATAGTATTTAGCTATGTCACTTTTATACCGGCTTCCTGGACGAGAGTTGGATTCCACGGCCGGCCAGAGGCTAGTGGCTTTGAGTGATTCCCTCTTGGGTCTCTGATCACGAGGTATAAAAGTAAATCTAGACATTAATGTATTAAAATAAAGTTTTTATTTGAATATGGAAAACACATCTAAATGGACAAAATCTATCACACACACACACACACACACACACACATATATATATATATATATATATATATATATATATATATATATATATATATATATATATATATATATATATATATATATATATATATATATATATGTGTGTGTGTGTTTGTGTATATAGGTAAATATAAAATTCTCGATGACAGAACTATAAAACGGATTTTGAGCGAAGCAAAAAATCTATTTTTGGGTGAGATGCCCATGTCGTCCTGATGGAAGTTCCTATAGGGTAGCTTCCTAGGGTATATTACAACTACGGCGATATTCCCAGAGAATTTACCTTAAGGTACCAGAATTCTAACTCCTGGAGCAAATATCCCTCCTGAAAGGGATATCGCGACATATCAGAAGACGTATTCTTGACACGCCACATGGCAATCTGCATCCCGAACAGAGATTTCGTCTCGCAGGGGGAAATTGGCAAGAAACGAATTCGGGAAAGAAAAAGGGGGAGCCGCTCCCAAGGCTCCCTATCTCCCGATTCGTAAGCGTGCCTGGCGCCAATCCTGGCGCCATCTGTATTCCTTGTAGCGTACACGAGGTGCTACAGATACTGTATGTAGGGAGGGGTCCTACAGCCCTTTCTTAGAAAGGCAAGGGCGGGTCCATCAGGACGACATGGCCATCTCACCCAAAAATAAATTTTTCGCTTCGCTCAAAATCCGTTTTTTGGGCTCAAGCCATGTCGTCCTGATGGAAGTATACCAGAGCATTACTGTATCTGTGGATTCTCAGAACGTGCCGTACTCCCCGGATGTAATTTTTCCCGGTCGACTAGACCTAGAGACCTAAGATGTTACCTTTATACATCTTTTCAACTAACTATAAAACGGATTTTGAGCGAAGGGAAAAATCTATTTTTGGGTGAGATGGCCATGTCGTCCTGATGGAAGTTCCTATAAGGTAGCTTCCTAGGGTATATTACAACTACGGCGATATTCCCAGAGAATTTACCTTAAGGTACCAGAATTCTAACTCCTGGAGCGAATATCCCTCCTGAAAGGGATATCGCGACATATCAGAGGACGTATTCTTGACACGCCACATGGCAATCTGCATCCCAAACAGAGATTTCGTCTCGCAGGGGGCAATTGGCAAGAAACGAATTCGGGAAAGAAAAAGGGTGAGCCGCTCCCAAGGCTCCCTATATCCCGATTCGTAAGCGTGCCTGGCGCCAATCCTGGCGCCATCTGTATTCCTTGTAGCATACACGAGGTGCTACAGATACTGTATGTAGGGAGGGGTCCTACAGCTCTTTCTTAGAAAGGCAAGGGCGGGTCCATCAGGACGACATGGCCAACTCACCCAAAAATAAATTTTTCGCTTCGCTCAAAATCCGTTTTTTAGGCTCAAGCCATGTCGTCCTGATGGAAGTATACCAGAGCATTACTGTATCTGTGGATTCTCAGAACGTGCCGTACTCCCCGGATGTAATTTTTCCCGGTCGACTAAACCTAGAGACCTAAGATGTTACCGTTATACATCTTTTCAACTAACTATAAACCATGTTAGAGCTTCCTGCCCCCTACAGGGAAGAGTCCTACTAGACTGGAAAAGTCTCGAAGAGTACATATACCTATGTATGAATACCAGGCAAGCGAATATAGTGGTCTCGCCCTATATTAAGAAAAGCATAGTTTGTAAAGAACCACTGCGTCAATATGAAATATCGACCAGTTCTCCGCACAATACTTGTATTGGACAAATGTTTATATCCGCATAGGAGGAAACTAGTAAAACCGCCATCGTCCCCTTATGGGACGGGGTCCTCCCGTTAAGGGAAAGCATAAACCAATGCAACATAGCTTGCATAAAGGAACAATTCTATTAGAATTATCCCAGATAAGGTACATAGAATGAATGCTCAATTATACCAATAAATTGACACAGGTGAAGGAGACGCAAGGTTCTCAAGAACAAGTTCATTGACAGACAATAAACAGACAGGTTAACCACAATTATATATATATATATATATATATATATATATATATATATATATATATATATATATATATATATATATATATATATATATATATATATATATATATAGAAGAGGATAACCCAAAACTTAAAGCATAAGTATGATAGTAAACAGAACTTGTTTATCTGAAAGAAAACACATTAAATGCCACTTTTAAGATACCGAGGTATCAAAGTCATAAAAGTCTGTATTACAAATCAATGACATTAGCGTTAGAAACGCTCGGCACACATGTCTGCACTTATGCTAGGTTCACCTTTGGAAATGGAACAGTCTACATGGGCAACTCAGTGCCCTTACTTAGTTTGTAGTACGGTATGTAACTACACACTCACCCTGGAATTAATCGTCCCAATTAAAACCACTGTTCCTCGCAGGGTTAAACAGTAGGGTTAACACCGCGACCCACTGCTACCACAGATCTCTTTAGTTCCTCTACTTGCTTCGCATTGTGGCGAAAGAACACTCTGGAAGACTTCCAGCCAGTGTATGAACGGAGATGTTCAAAATCCATACAATTAAAGAAATTTAAGGATTAGGCAACTTTCCTCGGATCGTGACCTGCGGGTGTACTGTCAGGATCCGCTCTGCGAATAAAATATGTGATTTTCGCTCTGAGTTGATTCAGAGATAAATTTGAGCCTGATGTTTCTCCCCTGAATAGTTGACCACCCTTGAAGTCTGAAGTTCTATGAAGATAGACCTTTAGGCATTCTACTGGACATAGAGATGCATCTTCTTTCAGAGGGCAGATTCTCCAGGGACCCCACCTGTTGGTGGGTAACTCATTCTTGGCGAGAAACGTAGGATCCGGAAACAGGTTCATTCCTCCCCCATCCAGGAACTGAACACGACCTGCCTCTCTCGAGAGGGCTACAATCTCACTAACCCTGGCCCCAGACGCGAGTGCAAATAGGAAAATAACTTTATGTGTCAAATCCTTTAACGCACACTCTTCATTGCACAACAGAGAAGCGAAATGAAGAACTTTGTCTAAAGACCATGAAATGGCCTTTGGAGGTGCGGAAGGTCTGAGCCTAGCGCAGGCTTTCGGAACTTTATTAAAGAACTCGTTACCTAGGTCGACCTGGAAGGCATTTAGAATGGGTCTTGTCAAAGCAGACTTACACGCTGAAATCGTGTTAGCAGCCAATCCTTTACCATGGAGGTGGATGAAGAAAGATAAGCAGAAGTCTGTCGAGATCTCCTGCGGATTCTTCGCCTTGACAAAGGCCACCAATTTTCTCCAAGATGACTCATATTGCCTTCTAGTAGATTTGCACTTATATTCCTCTAGGAAGTCTATGCTGGCTTTCAAAATCCCGAAACGCTTTCTCACCGCTAGGGAGAGAAAATCATGAGCTACAGGGTCCGGGTTTTCTGTAATGAAGCGCAGACAGTCGACTTCTGGACTCGCTGGGTCAGAACTGGATCTGGTAGCGGTACAAACTTTAGCTGTAGTTCCAATGCCAGGGGGAACCACATGCTGTTCGGCCACTTGTGGGCTACTATTGCCGCTACCCACTTGAAGGATCTCAGTTTGTTGAGGACCCTCAACAGAAGGTTGTGAGGAGGGAACAGATAAATCCTGGACCCTCTGTTCCAGTTGAGGGACATCACGTCCACTGCTTCCGCTAAGGGGTCCTCGTACTGGGACACGTACATGGGCAACTTCTTGTTGTCTTTCGTCGCAAAGAGGTCTATCTGCAGTTCTGGGACTTGATTCAGAATGAAGGAGAATGATCCTGCGTCTAAGGATCATTCCAACTCTATCGGTGTGAACCTGGATAGAGCGTCCACTGTCACATTGCGGACTCCTTACTCCTTGAAGGTGAACTGCCGACAGGTACCACTTCTTCTTTTCCGCAAATCGGAAGATGGCCAACATCACCAGGTTGAGAGGTGGTGACCTCGATCCTTGTTGATTCAAGCATCTCACAACTACCTCGCTGTCTATCACCAACCTTATGTGGATCGAGTGACGTGGGGAGACTTTTTTTAAGGTAAGGAGCACTGCCCTAGCTTCTAGAAAGTTTTATGTGAAAGGTCTTGAATAGCTTGGACCAAGTCCCCTGGACTTTTTTCCGATGAGAGTGACCTCCCCATCCCTCCTTCGAGGCGTCTGAGTGAATCGTCACCGACGGGGGAGGTGGCTGAAGAAGAACCGACTTCTTTAGATGTCTGGCTTGGGACCAAGGCCTGAGAAGAGTACTTAGCCGAAGCGGAACTGGTCTTCTCAGATCTCTTCGCGCGTTTGATGCATAACTTCTCCAAACTCCGGTTGCATCCTTTAGCTGTGCTCTTAGCACTGGGTCTGTCACCGAAGCAAACTGGAGAGAGCTCAGTACCCTCTCTTGTTCGCGTCTTGATATCCTTTCGGAATTTAGAAGTCTCTTGACAGAACCCGCTATCTCCTTCCTTTTCTTCGCCGGGATGGAGAAACGGTGTGAAAAAAGGTCCCAGTGGATTCCCAGCCACTGGAACTTTTGAGATGGAGAAAGTCGAGACTTTTATCTGTTGATCTTGAAACCTAGGTACTGTAGGAACTAGATCACTTGACTGGAAGCTGGCAAGCATTCTGTCTCGGATGCTGCCCACACCAACCAGTCGTCCAGGTAGGCTACTACCTGAATTCCCTTTAGGCGTAATTGTTTGAGAGCTACGCTCGCAAGCTTCGTAAAAATCCTTGGGGCTATGTTTAGCCCGAATGGCATGGCTCTGAAGGCGTATAGTCTTCGTTGTAGCCTGAACCCTAGGTAGGGGGAGAGTCGACGGTTGATTGGAATGTGCCAATAGGCGTCTGACAGGTCTATAGAGACGGAATATGCCCTCTTGGGCAGTAAGGTCCTTATGTGTTGCAGTGTTAGCATCTTGAATTTGTAATACACTATGAACTTGTTGAGTGGCGACAAGTCCAGAATGACTCTGAGCTTTTCCGAGTCTTTCTTGGGAACACAAAACAGCCTCCCTTGGAATTTGATGGACTTCACCTTTCGGATCACATTTTTCTCCAACAGTTCTTGAACGTACTCATCCAGAACGGGGGTGGAGTGTTGGAAAACCCGAAGGCCCGGGGGTGGAGTGCTGTACCAGCTCCAGACCAGTCCATTCTTGAGTAGGCTGTGGGCCCAGGGATCGAAGGTCCACCGATCCCGAAATTTCAGAAGTCTCCCTCCTACCGGTATCATCCCACTTGGACTGCCGTCCCGAGGTCTTGCCTCCCTGACCACGACCACCCCTGAATCCCCTTCCCCTTGAGGGGCGCCCAGACGAGCCTCTGGCTGCCCCTCTAGGCTTTGCTCGAAAGGAAGTAGACTGCCCTTCGAACGATGGGGTGAATGCCCTGGACTGTGTCGACACGGCCTGGGGTACCCACTGAAAAGTGGTCGGGGTTTGTGCCACGATCTGGGGCACTGGAGGCAATGGCAATTGCAGTTGCTGTTGCTGTCTAAAAGGCTTGGCTGGCCGAGACGGTAGCCTAGTCCTCATAGTCTTCCTCTTTGGATGAGGACCTTCATCTGGGGAAGACTTTCTTTTGATAGCCAGGCCCCACTTCTGGAGAAGGTTTCTATTCTCCAAGGCGGCCTTATCAACTACTTCTTTGACCAAATCAGTAGGGAAAAGGTCTTTGCCCCAAATGTTGGAGGAGATTAGTTTCCTTGGCTCGTGCCTCACCGTAGCCGAGGTGAACACGAACTCCCTACAAGCTCTCCTCGCCTTGACAAACCCATAAAGGCCCTTCGTCACTGTGGCCAGATGGGTCTTGGCCACCACCATGAACATTTCATGGACCTTGGGGTCACTTGCCATCGTCTCAAGAGTAGTCTGAAGAGACATTGAGGCAGCCAGTCTTTCTTTTGTCTCGAACTCTCTCTGCAAGAGAAAGTCAGACAGCTTAGGGAGGTCGTCGCCGAACTGACGTCCGGCGATATCAGCCTCCAACTTCCCAACTTAGAACGTAAGATGGACGTCCTTCCAGTCTTTGTGGTCCATAGGTAGGGCCAGCGACAAGGGTTTACACTCCTTCAGGGAGGGGCAAGGCTTGTCGGCCTCGACTGCTTTTAGTACAGCCGCAAACCCTTTCTGTAAAAAGGGGAAGGCTCTAGCAGGAGAGGACACAAAGGAAGGGAGCTTCTTGCTCAATGCAGCTACTTTTGAGTTAGAGAAGCCCCTCTCTTTCAACGAGGATGAAAGCAGAGCTTGAGCCTTAGTATGGTCCATCACTATGACCTCCTTCGGCTCTGTCTCCTCCTTTGAAGCTGGTTCCTTCCTCAGCCGGACACATGGTTTAGCATCTGAGCACAAGGGAAGGTCTTTCACATTGAGCCTTTTCTGGGGCCCATGTGATTCTGCAAGGCTCTGCATCCGCAGTTCCATTGCAGCCGCCTTCTCCTGATTCTCCTTCTGCATTTGTTGGATCATTCCAACATTAGAAGAGAGGGCCTGTCCCAGCTCTACTGGGAGACCGGCCAATGTTGAGGGAATAGGCTCCGGAATCTGAACCGGAGTAGCCGACACCTCGTCGACCTCTTCCTCTACGACGTCCGGGGCTTGAACTTCATCCTGGCCTTCTGCCAGGAGGTCTTCTTTCAAACGCTCGTCCACGTCAGACATCCTGTCATCTAACTGGATGTCTTGCATCGCGACCGCGACTTCAGCATCCACCTGGATCTGACTTTGGGGGATCTCCTCTTGAGGCTGGGGAATCACAGCATCAGCTGATGCCTTAGGGAAAAGATACGCCCTTATCTTCTCACTTGGAAGATAAGGGCCAGAGGTGTTCTTTTGGAAGCTCCTTACCCAGGTACGAAGCTTCTCCCTTGGTATATCCCTTGATCCCGCCGTCCTAGGGGAATCAAAGGCCTCAGTAATCAGGTTAGTGCACACAGTACTTACCTGAGGGTCACAATACTGGAGATCATCCTTGGAGACAGCAAATGCTGCGTGTCTCCTACAAAACTCATGTCCGCAGAGATTCTTGCTGCGGACGTTGCAGAAAATATTTCCGCACTTTGGAAGGTCCTCCTGTAAAGAGAAGAAATTTCCATGAGTATCAAGTGAACTATGTATCACTGGATATGCATAGTATAGCATAACAATTCAGAAAGGAAAGACACACACTTGTGTTTCCCTCACAACCCATTGTTGCAGCCTTCCAGATAATAAAATCAAATGGTTAATCTCTTCTAGAGTAACCAATGCAAAGTTTCCAGAGGAAACAGGTGGAGCTCACACCTAAGCAATGATTTTAAAATCCTGGATAATAGACAGGAAAGAACTCACTTTCCTATCTGTAGGGCAACAGCAAAGGACTTGTGCAAGAAAACACAAAAGTGTTAGAACACACAGTGCTGTACCAAAACCCATACTATAGTTTTCTTCTTACAGTATATGTTATATTGAAGAATACTGGTACAGTATAGGAGGTTACGTGCCGGCCGGCACTTGCCGGCCGGCACACACCATGATTAGCTTAAAAGTATACTACTTAACAGCTATAAGGCGGCAGAACTCTGGTTCAAATGCATGTGCCGGCCGGCAGCAATTGCCGGCCGGCAACAGCCAATGCCGGCCGGCAACTACACAAGGTAGTACCCAGCTGCCGGCCATACTCTTGGAGACCGGCAGACAAGGGCTGACATTAGCCGGCCGGCAAAGGTACAGGACCGATGCCAGTCGGCAGCAAAAGAACCAGAGGACTACACCCGCCCGGCTGCCGGCCTCATAAGCTGGCAGCCGGGTCGGGTACGGCACTAGAAGAAAATAGGATGGATGCCGGGATAAGAGTGTACACTACCTCCAAGCCCGGCAATCCGAAAGAGTGCATATAAGGAAGGGGAGAATCTAATTCAGGCTTCCTGACCAATGCCGTCTGGCTCTACAGGCAGGCATGGAAGAGGGACCAAGGGAGGTCCGGGCAGCACTCAAAATATAAGACCCTTGCCGGCCGGCAGCTCTGCTGGCCGGCAAGGGGCTGAGTCAATCCCACATCCTAACCTATTCTAGGTCCAGATGTAGAACGACGTACAGTACTGTAATGGCTAGGCCATTACAGAGATAGAGGGGGAAGGGACAAAAGAGGGTCCTACCAACCTTGCTTTAGTGACGGATCACCCGCAGCCAAGAAACTTATCTCAGCCTAAGGGAGATCCAAGGGGGGAGGCCAGCAATACTTGCCAGCTCCCAGAGCACCAAAGCAAGGAAGGTGTTGCTACTCCCAGGGAAAGAAACTTATCCTCCCCCGAGAACAGCAACAAGGACTAGTCTGGTAGATCACAAAAGAAGGAATCATATCCACAGAAACCTTCGGTAGTGACCTAAGGAGGCTAAGCCACCTTTGTCTGTGTCAGGCCAGCGAGGGAGACTCTACCCCAAGCCAGACAAACACAGACTCAGACTAAAAAACTCTGTTGTTCTGTCCCTCTTTGAACCAGACTTACTGGAACAGGAAGGTACAGTAACACCCCAGTATAGTTTTATCGAAAATAAACTCGGAAAAAAACCACTTAGGGATAAGCCCAAGGCTTAAACAGAGGGAAAGGGATTGCATACCTTCTCCGAAGAAAAGAAAGCAACCGGGGAGTATGAGAAAGTATACTAAGGCTCCATAAGCAACTTAGCCTAGGCACCAAGAGAATCGATTACCTAAATCACCGAAACTCACTCGTATACTATCTTGGAAATATTCCACACAATCTTAAATGTATAAAACATAGCCTAAAGCTTCAATAAAATTTTAATACACTCGGAAAAACCAAAATCATGCATGAAGTACTAGGACCAAACGACTAGGCTACATGGCCTAGCGTAGGCCAGAATGGCGAATACTTCGCCAAAATAATACTAAGCACGAAAGGAAATCCTATGTAATGCTAAATAGCTAAATTTTATTAAAGCAAAACAACCGGGAATGTCGCTCTGACTAACTAAACTTATACCTAGCGAGCGACAGCGTCCATGACGCCTCCGGTAGGCTACGGCTCTTGTAACAAAGATTAAACCTATTAATCACTCAAAAATTTACCAAGAGCCTACATTTATACATAAAAGACATGGTACTCAACTTATCAGAGGCCGACGAAGACGGAGAAGCCATGAAAAGCAGAATAAATCCAAGATTTGCGAGAAACACAGGAAAAAACACCGAGTTGTTAAGCTACGCAAAAAGGAATC
>NC_090742.1:132181655-132199155 GCF_036898095.1 Palaemon carinicauda | reverse complement strand
ACGGTCACCAACCCGTAAAAAGATAAAGTAGGGTGTAATTACGGTCGCCTGTATAATACCTCTGAGAATAGTATATTTTACGGAGAATTTTATGATTAAAATTACGTTTTTTTTAACAGTGTAGTTTAGCTGCCATTTTGATTTTTGCGTAAAGATATCTACTCTATTTGAAAATACTCGAAATACTGCTGTATATCTTGTGATTGAATTCCCAATTGATGTATCGACGTGCTAAGAACCAAAGACAAAGCAACACCCAGTACCGAGACTTGGCTACATTCCACATTGGGTGTAGCGGTATACAAGACCTGGCGAGGACAATTGCTAGATTTCCTTTATCTCTTATGAATGACTTATTTTTCTTTTAATCATACAACCTACAAGAAGTTGAATATCTTTATAAGAATATCATATAGAGTGTACTAATCGTTATCATTTAAGTAATGGTTTTATAATCATTGTTTCATTATGGTGTGTATATTAATATTATTATTATTATTAATATTATTTTTATTATTATTTTTATTATTATTATTATTATTATCATTACTTACTAAGCTACAACCCTAGTTGGAAAAGCAGGATGCTATAAGCCCAGCGGCTCCAACAGGGACAATAGCTCAGTGAGGAAAGGAAAAAAAGGAAAATAAAATATCTTAAGAAGAGTAACAACAATAAACATCTCCTATATAAACTATAAAAACTTTAACAAAACAAGAGGAAGAAAAATAAGATTGGAGAGTGTGCTCGAGTGTACCCTCAAGCAGGAAAACTCTAACCCAAGACAGTGGAAGGTCATGGTACAGAGGCTATGGCACTACCTAAGACTAGAGAACAGTGGTTTGATTCTGGAGTGTCCTTCTCCTAGAAGAGCGGCTTACCATAGCTAAAGAGTCTCTTCTACCCTTACCAAGAGGAAAGTGGCCACTGACCAATTACAATGCAGTAACCCCTTCAGTGAGGAAGAATTGTTTGGTAATATGTGTTGTCAGGTGTATGAGGACAGAGGAGAATATGTAAAGAATAGGCCAGACTATTCAGTGTGTGTGTGTAGGCAAAGGGAAAATGAACCGTACCCAGAGAGAAGGATCCAATATAGTACTGTCTGGCCAGTCTAAAGACCCCATAATTCTCTGGCCAACCTACTACCTACAATTGCAATATTATTATTATTATTATTATTATTATTATTATTATTATTATTATTATTATTATTATTATTATTATTATTATCATTTACTTGCTAAGCTACAACCCCACCTGGAAAGCAGGATGCAATAATCACGAGGCCTCCAACAAGGAAAATAGCCCAGTGAAAAAAGGATATAAGGAAATAAACAATCTTTATAGGTTATACGAAGTAATAAATAACAAATAAAATGTCTCAAGCTCAGTAACAACATTAAAATAGGCCTGTCATCTATAAATATTGAAGAGAGAGTAATGTGCCTGAGTATACCCTCAAGCAAGAGAACTCCAACCCAAGACACCACAAGACCATGGTGCACAGGCTATGGCACTACCCAATACTAGATAAAATTCCTTTGCCGAAAAAGAAATCCTACAGTAATTGATTAGCCATATATGGATACCATTATTAAACTATGCAATATTATTGCAGACACTATCTTTTATTCAATCAATGTATTTAAACCTGCAAATTGAGACATTATTATTCTTATAACCAATTCAGTAACATATTGATCTTTCTCTAAAATTCGAATATATTTTTTGATATTTCGCGTATTGGCTACCTGCGAATGAAGTGGTGGATGGATGGATGGATTTAGATTGTCCTCCCTAGAAAGGGACCGCGGGCTCTTGCCAAATTACTAGCAGCTCGTAAGTGTGATATGGATATGAAGGAGGTAAGGACATATGTAAAGGATGATGATGGGATGGAAGGAATGGAATGCGAGCACAGTGACGACCGTGGCAGGAGTCCGAAGCTCAGCAGAGGCGCTGCAAAGCAAACGGTGCTCACAAACCCGGAACCTCTTCGGTCATGGATGAATTTGATTTTTTCTTATTTCAGTAATCCTGAAGAAGGGAATTATATGAAGTGGTTGTGAAGGTATGCTTATCTTTTTATTTCTTTTTTTTTTTTTTTTTTTGCTGATAAGAATATTAATTGATTATAAAAATCTAATTCTATTTAAATTATTAGGGCAATAGGAATTTAAATAATTTTATTGTCTAAGGAATTTGTTTATAGCAGTAATAGAAATCATGCAATTATTATTCATACTGTGATGGGCTGAAAGAAGGTTGTGACTCAAAGGCAGGATGAAATCAACTGAGTAATCTATTATAGAACACTCTCCTTTATATACAAAACCTCAAGGCAATAGGAAATTTCATGTTAAAAACAACAGACAATATTACAGAGGAAAAACGCAGACATGTTTATTCTGGTTCTTTTTAGTGCGAGGAAAGAGCGAAGATACAAGCATAATATATATAAAATGAATTATGTACGATCGTGTGACACACGGTTGGTACATGGCTCCCCCCCTAAAAATTACATACTGTACATGTTTTTTGGCCACTGACAATCCTCGGCATATTTCTTCGCGGTGGCCCGGAATCTGAAGTGGTAGTAGCAAAACTGCGGCGGATGGGAGGTAGTAAGTGGCTGTAGAAGTAGTTTTGTTTTCGGCGCGAGCGATTGCTGGGTGGAGGGTGGCTTTGTCGCCGATTTGGCACGTCACGGGGTAGGCGTGTATGTCCCACGTCATTCATGTCATCTTCGGTTGACGTTGAATAGGCATCCTCTTCGTCAGGGGTGGAGGCGTTGATGGAGGTCCTGAAGTGGCTGTCCATAAGGGCGTCGGCTTTGGTCATCAAGTCCTTTATGGGTAAACTATCGACATCGGGTATGGCAGCACATATAGGTCCGGGTAAACGGCGTATCCAGAGGGCACGGAGTAGGTTCACTTCACGAGGAGAGCCGTCTGCAGCAGGTTGAAGGCGAGCGATACTGGTCATTTCCTTGAGGGCGAGCGAAGCCCTTTGGTCCCCCAACGGTTCTTGCGAGAGCTGAAAAAGCTTTGTTATACGGGCGGCTGGCGACGGCGAGTACTGCTGCAGAAGGTATGTTTTGAGGGCGTCGTACGCTATTGGGGTGTCTCCTTGTTCACAAAGCCAGTCGAATATTTCCGGGAAGGTGTCCTCGGGTATCGCCGCGAGAACATAATCTGCTTTGGTGGTTGAGCGAGTCACGCCCTTGATGCGAAACTGGACTTCTGTGCGCTGAAACCAAGCATACGCCTCTCCGCTGGCGAACGATGAAAGTTTCAATGGGGCAGCCGCAGCGCCAACTTTCATGGAGTCCGCCATAGTACCAACGATGGAGGGACGAGGAGGGTGGGGGTAAACGGCGGTGGGAGCGAGCCGACTTCCGTGGTCACCAATGTGACGGGTCGAGAGAAGGTTGTGACTCAAAGGCTGGAGGAAAGCAACTGAGTAATTAATTATAGAACACTCTCCTTTATATACAAAACCTCAAGGCAACAGGAAATTTCATGTTTGAAAAAACAGATAATGTTACAGAGGAAAAACGCAGACATGTTTATTCTGGTTCTTTTTAGTGCGAGGGAAGAGCGAAGATACAAGCATATATACGAAATAAACTATGTACGATCGTGTGGGACACGGTTGGTACAATACCACTAAATAATGCCATCAAATACGTGAAATAACCTGGCCAATAGTGCTTGAAAAGCCATGGGGATATGGAACATTTGTGAGGTACTTGGAACAGAACTTTGTTCTTCAGTATAATCTACATCGCTTTTAGAAATAATATTCAATTCAAAATTTATTACCATAACTCATGATTTCAAAATCTTCGAAAATTAGATAAAGTTATTGAATGGCAGTTACACTCTCTCTCTCTCTCTCTCTCTCTCTCTCTCTCTCTCTCTCTCTCTCTCTCTCTCTCTCTCTCTCTCTCTCTCTCTCTCTCTCATGAATTCAATTAATACATTTCTCTCATGACTTATTCTATGATACATATAGATACCTTTGAATTTTCTCTTTTTCTTCAAAAGTATATTGATAGATTTATTTCTATACCGATGTCTCTGAAAGTTGTTCTTACTACTTCCCTATATCAGGAATAGGAAAAGGAATGTTCATACACGTGTGTGATTAAATCAAGGGGCGATATCAACAAATGATGAATATCCTCTGGATATCAATTACACATTTTTTCCTGCTTGTAAAGTCCCGCTCGAGATTATGAACTTTGCATATGATTAGTATTTTTATTATTATTATGAATAGGAGATTTCACTTAGAACTATCAATGCAAAGCGTATAATCTTCAAGATAATTCATTTATCTTATAATCAGCTTTATCGGAGGCAAATGGGTATTAGCTTTAATAGCAAACTACAAATATATATCTGTATATTTTTTTATTCCTATGCATATAAAAAAATAACTATTATGAAAAGTAAGCTTCATGTATATGTTTAGTTTCATGCAAATTTAATTATATGATTTGCTTTGGGACTCTATTATATCATTGATGTATAATTATCTAATGAATAATGTTTATTTTACAAAAAACGGAAGAGAATTTTAGTCTTATTTGCTTGTGTCATCAATTATTTGTTTAAAAAACATAAAAGATGTGATATTATTTTATAAAACCACCTTGGTAAACTGCTCATGTTTCAAATTTATCTCTCTACCTTTTTACATTATAAAGTGGAATTGGAATATTCACATTACTTGGCAAAACGATTATTGAAGCTAGATTTAATAAAATTCTTATTGAATTAATCTCATTACAAATACAAAGAGAAGCACTGATAAGAGTTGATATAATCTAAATAACATCTAGTATTATCATCCTTGTAATATGATTAGATATTACAAAACCTTAGATCATATTATATCTTTTAAACCTATAAGACTATTATGCTTTATTCAATCATGAAAACAGCCTACTTTCATATTCATATAGTAACAATCCTTTTTAAATTCATAATCTCGTATTCAGATTATTTCATCAAAGGATCACATAAGTTAGTTATATAAGACCTTTTGTATAAACTTATTTATCATAAATGTCACTTGAGAATATGTTCATATATTTTCTAGTAAATTGTTGAACCTAATAAAACTATAAGTTAAAGTCACAAACGCGTTAGTATTAAAGAAATTAAAAGCTTAAAGTAATTTCTAATCTCGGTAAGAATTTCGAGGTTTTTCTGAGTAGCATGGACTCTTTACAAATATTCGGTAGAACGCTTTTTAAAAGTATAGATATGTTTATCTCTCCAGTTCGCCATAATTTCTTCACAATTTCCTTCTCATAAGTGTGCCTACCTATGTTCCTTTTCAATATTCAAAGAGTTGACTTCCAATCTTCCAGGATCTATTTAGAAAAGTTCCTTTTAAAACCTTTATTACCCCGGTTACTTGCATCGGAATGTATCCCTTTGAATAACATCCACTCCTCTTCTCCTTGTTTTTTTAGTTTTTTCTAATTAAATCTTTGAGATATTTTCATTTCACAGTTTTACCTCTCCTCATTTCCTTTCCGAATATTGTCTTTCGAAGATTGTTGTTATTTCCTCCATGAAATTTTTCTAATTCATCCAACTTTGAAGACAATTTTTGTTTTCAAGATCTCCCATTTTTACCCCACCCTCTTTTTTTTTTTCTTTTTTTTTTTGTATTATGTACACGTATAACATTCTTCCCCCATTTCAGCAGAGTTTTTGAACGAGTCGATATTTTTTTTTTAATTCTTCATATATTTTCTATAAAAACTGCATCTCATCAGAAAGTTACTTATTTCCTTTGCCTGTATATATTTCTGTTGTTTCTTTTTAAACTTTATCAAACTACGTTTTATGTTTATATATTTTTACTATATCAGTCGGAGCCTATAGTTATCATCCTACCTGACTCTTAATTCATCTAATCTTTATTCAACAAGGCTGTCAATGTTTTCCCAATCGCCATATATATACTTTATCACCTCATTAAAAAGATTTGTGGTGTTTTATCTTCAGTAACTTTATATCTTCATTGAATCATTTCAGGGTGAAATATCTTCCTTTTTCTAGGTATGGTATATAATTATAGATTACTTAAATGTTAACGAATAAATATTTTAGGAGAAAGAGAATAAAAAATACTCTGACTTTATATGTCAATAGTGATTAATTAACTCTTTTATATCAAAGTTTACAAAATTACTTTAGTTTTTAAAGTACCCTGGTATGGCAAATAGTATTTAATCTTATATTATGAAAATTTTCACATACATGTTCAAAAAATGTTTTGTGAATACTAAGAAATGTTTACAATATAAATTTTTATTATAAAAAAAATAATTAATGTAAATTACAAACTTCTTTGAACAAGCAACAAATAACTCAAAGAATTAATCGACTTATGGCCCTTATTCCAAGCTTATTAAAAAAGAGAAATCAAGTTATCAACAGTGAGAATAGGAGGAATCTTTCCTCGTTCTACTTTTACAATTAATCCAGATATTATGAATTATATATTGACAAACGATGAAGGGGAAGCAAGTGGAGAGGAATGCAAGAGAGTCAACTAATATTCAGATTATGAGAAGAAAATAATAGATGTTCAGCTTTCACCTTCCGGCTAGAAGGTGATGACTTGTGTAACTTGCCTGTTCGTTCATTTCTTTATCATTGTTATTTTTTTAATTGTAATTATAACTACTAAGGTTATTGTTGATCATATTATCTTCATAATTTCAATATCATAAATTTTCATGAAAAGCCCTTATTACCTCTTCAGAACTTGACGTTTGTATTGCACATTTGTAATATTTTTTAAAAATATTTTTTTTCTATATTTATGCTTAATTTTACAATTAATCAAAATTCTCCATCTAAGTCTTCATGCTAACTTCATCCACTTGTTTGTAATTGTTGTTATTCTAATTACTATTGTAACTATTCAGATTACTGTCGATAATATTATCATTATTATTTCAATATTATAAGTTTTCATAAAGAAAAACCCTTCTTATCTGTAAGATCAAACCTTGACGTTTATATTGCATATTGTTTAGAGCAGAACATTTCTTTTTTCCATATGTATATGTTTTCCCATTTATGGTTATTTTTGCAATTAATTTCAATGGTTTATCTTTGTCACCATCTTGTCTTCATTCATTTCTTTGTTATTTCTAATATTTTATTAACTACTACTGTTTTTTTTTATAACATCATCATCATTATTTCAGTATTACAAGTTTTCATAAAAAACACTTATCACTTCAAATCTTGACGTTTGCCTTGCACGTTGAGAATATTCTATATATTTTTTTTTCAGAAATAATTTTTTTTTCCATGTATCTTCATGTTTTTTGATTAATATCATTTCTCCATCTCAGTCTCCATCCTGACCTCATTTATATGTCTGTGATTGTTGTTATTAATATTATTGTAATTACTATTGTTGTTGATATTGTCATTACTTTAATATTATAAATTTTCATGAAAAACACCCTTCTAATCTTTTCAAATCTTGACGTTTATATTACATTTTTGGGCTCAAGCCATGTCGTCCTGATGGAAGTTCCTAAGGTAGCTTCAAAAGGATATATTATATACTACAGTGATATTCCTAGAGAATTAACATTCAGGTTCCAGAATTCTAACTCCTGGAGCGAATATCATTAAAATTTTCTCAAGGATATCGCATAATATCAGATGATTCATTCTTGACACGTCACATAGCAATCTGTACCCCAAATAGCGTTAACGCTTCGAGGGGGACGTGGCAAAAGAATAGAAGGGGGCCGTAACAAGGTTACCCCCATTCCCGTAGTACTATTGACCACCACCCCAGCGCCATTCCCCGAATGGCGGTTTGTAGCGATTTTGCTCAGTGGTGTTCCCTGTTGATCTAACTTTCAGATCGATTTTCAAGGATTTATTATGCATTCTCTAACTAATTTCGCCTTCGGAAAGTTGAGTATTGGGTCTTTACAATAAATAGTTTTTTAGCTTCCTTTTCACAGTGAAATTTGAGTAATTTATTGTGTTTAGAGCTAGCCTGTACCGGAGGTGCTATGAGCGCTATTGTTCGTTAGGCAGGTTATTTAGTTAGCAGAACGACTTCCCGGTTTTTAGATAGCATCATATATCATTAATGAATTATTTTATTATGTTAGCTATTTACGCAATATATTTTTGTAAAGATATTTACATTGTGCATATTTTTCCTTTCCATGTCGATCGTATAGTTAGAGTCTCGGAGAATGAGGTACCGAGATATCATCTCGCCTAGGTTCCTACCTAGGCGTGTTATTATACATTAGACACTCCCCGGTTACCCTTGTCTGCGGTGATTTCAATTATGCAGATAGATATTTCTTTTAATTGGATGAACTTTACCCCTCTCAAAAAAGGGAGCTTAAGGGTAATCCCACTTCCCTCTGAGTGTAGCCTGAGGTTACAACCTTAGCGGGTCGTCCTCGAATTTTTAATTCAGGCATGACTTTCCTACGTTTTTTTCTGCCCTTCCTCTGTAACCGCAGATGCAGGTTTTTGGGGTTTTTGGCCAGAATCTCAGAGTTTTTAGTCTGTGGTCGGTAGCTACCTGGCAAGATGAATAGAATTCTTTTGCTACGTTAGGCTACCGATATAGGAGGCTAGACCTCCCCAGGCCACTCCTGAAGGATATGTACGATATGACCCTTCTTCCTGTGACCTAGCAGACTATTCCTGTGTTAGTGGACCCTAGGCTGAGGAATAGAATTCTTCTAATGCTTAGGTGACACTGGCACTGCGACCCCGTTTCCTTTCCCTTAGAGGTGGTGGCGAGGGTGCTACCAACCTCTTAATTGTATTAATCTAACCCTAGGCTAAGGAATAGAATTCTTTAGCCACCTGGGATGGTTCTAATACAGGAACTGAGTTTGTTAGGTGGGGCAGGACAGGCTACAGCCGGCTCCTACTGTACCTTTCACGGGACCCTCTTTTCCCTTCCCATCTATCCCTTTAGGTTGGTGAATGCCGGCAACCTCACTGTTGCCGGTGGGTAGCCGGGATTGACCAGACTCCCCCTCTTAGAGTTGATAGCTGCCGGCCGGCAGTCTTAACATCTGTCGGCAGACAGTAATGACAGCTGTGAGCTGCCGGCCATTATAGTTGCCGCCCGGCAGTAAAGACTACTGCCGGCCGGCAGTCATGGCTGCTGCTGGCCGGCAGTCATGGCTGCTGCTGGCCGGCAGTCATGGCTGCTGCTGGCCGGCAGTCATGGCTGCTGCTGGCCGGCAGTCATGGCTGCTGCTGGCCGGCAGTCATGGCTGCTGCTGGCCGGCAGTCTTGGTGACCACTGGCAGGCAACCGGCCCAGCTGCCGGCTATGTTGGCTGTAAGTGGGAAGTCCCTTCTGTTTACAAAGGTTCTTCAGTTCTTTTTTGAACTGCTAGCAACAGTGGCTACTGCCGGGATGCTGCCTACCAGGCCGGCACAGAATGATGCCTGCTCAACCGGCAGCACGCCGACTGTACTGCTACTGCGGCCGGCATAACTGGCCAGCGGTGCCGGCCGGCAAGGTTTAAACAGATCCTTGCCAGCGACAGTACTGTAGCTGGATGGAAGCTTGAATTTTATATGCTCCCCTTCCATTTGAACCTTCTTTCTGGAGAAGGTAGTAATAGTAGACTTTTACATCCCTTTGACTGTATATATATATACAGTATTAGGTAGCCTGTTCTCCATGCTATCTCTCTTTCTTTTAGCTAGCAGGCTATATGTGCTAGCATTAGCTAGCTATGCCGACGACATGCTGGCTTGACTACAGTATATGTTTATAGAGGTAGTTAGTATTTCTGCAGTATAGGATATACTGCAAATAAAAAGCTTCTGTATATTTTATGCTAGTAGTGTTTTTCCAATATATTTGAAAATCCTACTCAAATATTTGTGGAACCCAATCCCATACTGAAAGAATTCAATTCTTCAATATTCTGATTAGAAATCAGTCTTCAGATTATCCTGCAATATTAAAATTTTAAGGACTGGAGATTACACTCCTAACCCTTAAAGGGCAAAGCCCTTATCTTCAAGTCTCCATGATTAGGAAACTCTATGTTTTAATTTTGTAAGGGGGGTCACAGCAAATAAGTTGGGTGGGATATATACAAATATATGTCTTTCAGTCCCCCAGTCCAGTTAGCATCATGCCAGCTGGACCGTACAGTCAGTTGCTTACCAGAAAAGCAACACATTGGCTGGATCATACTATACGTAATTATAAAGTAGCCAGTATATTGCAATATAGTGCATACTGCAAATAGAAAACTACAGTATGATTATACAGTAACTATTTCTAGAATATCTTGGGTATCGTCATGTGAGCTTATGCTGCAGCCACTCTTACATTAAAGGAATAGTGTTTCTTCGTTAAGCTGATTGAGAAATCAGTTTTCCGTACCCCCACAGTATTTAGTATGAAAGGGACAGTGAAGTATACACTTCCCTATCCCTAGGAGTTAAAAAAACCCCTTTTTCAGTTGGAATTCCTTCGAAAAGGAAATTCCTATCACTTAATACTGAGGGGAGGTACCAGCATTTGCTTGCAAGGGATACACAAGTATGTTTCTCCTACTATCCCTTTATAGCTTGCTATCCTAAGCTATTCTGTTAAGATATGACTTTTGATTTATTGGTTATCAGTGAGATAATGAATCGTATACTCATTTTGTTTTCCTATCTTTACAGGAGGAACGCCAGATGTCATGAGTTACAGACTTCTGCAAAATTAGGAGTAAGCGTTTTTACTGACATAATGCATGCAGGTTTCATGCCCGCTGCAATACTATTTTTGAACACCTGGAGTATTGGAACCCGCAGCCCTGCAAAGTATGTCGGGCCCTATTGTCCAAAGGTTTCAAGAATCCCAAGTCAGTGGAAACCTGGGATGCAGCTCGTTTCAAACTACGCAACTAGTTGCGAGGCTTTCAGAAAATCTCTCCGGGACCTTACCTGCCTAATGACAAGATGCGTAGTTTACTATTTCCAACAGCGAGTAAGGAAATAGTGGTACCCCAGACACGAGGTACATTTCCCGATGGCCAGATAACCAAAAGGCGCCCAGGGGGAAGAAGGGGAGAATGTCAGGTTGGAATTGTCTCCGTCCCAACAGGCTCATGAGCCCTCTTTTAGATGGAATGAACCAGTTATGGGCCCAAGTCAAGAATCTAGTAGAAAATTTGTGCAAACAGAGCACAAAGCAGGAAGCGAAATGCAAGTTAGAGCTTGGTAAAGCTCCACTTGTCGCTCCTAAAGGGTCGTACAAAAGATTCGTTGATCAAGACCTTCTGACATGCTCCACAACCAATCCCTGGAGGTTTGCGGAGCTAATGCCGATTTTAAACGGCAAACTCTACATCTCAAAGAAGATGGGTGCTGTTCCTTTGGACAAAATCCAGTTCTGGCTAAGCTTTGATGCTTTCCCAAACTGTTTCATTAGACTGAAGTATGAACCAACATCAGAAAAATGAACGGAATCAAAGGAGGTTATGATTCTCGACAATGATAAAGCACAGGCTATCCTATCAAGCTGCATAGAAAAGGCGGGTTACTCGGTGTCGAAGGTATCCACACCGAGTAACAAGCACTCTTCCTTTCTTGCTCCTGTTTCAATTTCCTTCCCCTTTATGGAGAAGGCTTTTAAATATGTCACTGAGGCAATTGAGACAGGTAAACTGTGTCCTACACTAAAGGAGTGCGAGCCTCTGTCACTAGCATTTCCCAGACAGGAGAAGAACTGGAAGGAGGCCCATTTCACCTTTTTAGTAGGAAGACTTGAGGCGGATGTCGCCAGTCGACCATTTAAGGAAATTCTTTCAAAATTATCTGAGTTTCTCTTACAGGATGAACAAGGAACAAAGGAGAGACTTGCAGGCTCCTTATCTCTACAGAACTACATAGAGTTCTATTCGGCTCATCAAGATACCCCAGACATGCTTAAGGTCTTAGCCAAAATACAAATGGCTACTTCTGTAAAAGACCTTTATGCCTTTATAAAGGCTAGAAGAAAATGTAGGAAGTTTGTGTTAGCTAACGCAACAGCGAAATACGATACAAGAAAGGTAATATCTTCCAACATCTGGGGTAAAGACCTCTTTCCAGACGAGGTAGTCAAGAAAGTGATTAAGAACGCCTCCACGGAGAAAGTAGAACTTCTCCAAAAGTGGGGCATCCTTTCAGAAAGAGAATCTTCTAAGGTTGTGGGTCCCCAACCTAAAAGGAAGATGGAGAGGTCTGGACATCCATTTCGAGCGGTTCAACAACAATCCACAGTTGTAGTGACCGAGATGTCACAGACATATGGTCGAAAAGAGATTCCTACTGATCAGTCGAAGCGTAGAAATGCTTCTAGTAGGAGGGAGATTCCTTTAGGATCGCTGGACCTTCGATCCTTGGGTCCATGGCCTAATCAAGATGGGACTAAGATGAGAGGTGGAGATATCTCTACCACAATTTCCTCTATTCCTCCGATTATCTAAAACCCTCCTGGAGGAGTTTACCTGAGAGCTCTAGAACATACAGGTGGCAAGAAAACTTTGGTCCACCGGATTCCAGGGAAGGCCGTTGTGTGTTTACGAGAAGGACTCAAGAAAATTCAGAGTCATTCAGGACTTATCGCCACTCAACAAGTCCAAATATTACAACGAGTCCAGGAGGTTTATCCTCCTGAACATAAGGACCCCGCTGCAAAAAAGGGTGCCTATAGTCTTACCAGACCTGAAAGTCGTCTATCGACAGCTTCCAGTCAATCACCCTTTCCCCTTCTATCTAGGATTCAGGTTAAACAAAGTAACGCACTTCCCAGGAAAGATACTTGTCAGACTAGACAGAGTCCTAGCTGCCTTCATAAAATTGGCAGACACAGTCATACAATATTTGAGCCTAAGAAAGGTTCAGGCAACAATGTTCCTGGACAAGAAGCTGGGGTGGGCAGCACCCAAGGTGGCTGGTCTATGAACATCCGAAGAAATGTTCCGGTCCCCGGAACATCGTAGATGAAAGATAAATTTCAGATTCCCAAAACAAGAATAGGGAGAAATCCTGTTCTTTCTCCAGTTCGTCATAAAGGCAGGCCCTGTGCTAAGAGCACGGCTGCAATATGCGCTGGGAGCCTGGAGAAAACAAGCATCAAACGCTCGAAGAGGCCTGAAAAGACCGATAGCGGTTCTTCCTTAATTGCTTTCCTAACAAAGGTCAAAGCCCGAAAATACCAAGACCATGTTGGTCCAGTCATGAGTAGGGAAACTCTCTCCAAGCAGATCAGATTGTCTACAGCTGATCTGGGACTCCGAAGCAATAACGAGACGCTGCAATCGACAATACTAAGAAAAGTCTCATACAGTTTAGGTGTAGTTAGCCATCCCCTACCTAAAGGGATGGCACCTGTCAGCAGTTCACATACAACCAATCCACAATGTGACAGTGGATGCTCTACTCAGGCTCAGGCCGATAGAGTTAGAATGGTCCACGGACGCAGACCTACTCTCTCCCAGATGGGAACAAGTCCCCGAACTGCAATCCGTCCTCTTCATTACGAGCGCCGTCAAGGAACTACCTTGATATGTAGCTTTATACGAGGATCCTCTAATTTAAATGATAGACATCATGTCTCTGAAATGGAAGGGATAGACTTAGGATTTCCAGTTCATCCCGTCCAATCACCTTGAGTCATCATGGAAAAAGTGGGTTGCTTTCATAAAAGCAAAAGGACTGAGAGAGATTTCAATGAACTTCTGCATGTCCTTCTTTATCCATCTTCATAACCAGGGTTTGGCGGCCAACACGATAACTATGTGTAAGTCAGCCTTGACTAGACCTCTTCTATATGCCTTTCAAGAAGACTTGGCGAATGAGATCTATAATAAGATCCCGTAGGCATGTACGAGGCTTAGGCCTGCTGCACCACCAAAGCCCATCTCTTGGTCTTTGGACAAGGTCCTACATTATGCCTCATCCTTGAACAATGAAGATTGTTCGCTTAAGGATCTAACCCAAAAGGTTATTTTTCTGTTCGCTATAGCCTCAGGGGCTAGAGTTAGTGAAATAGTGGCCCTTTCTAGGGATGAGTGCCACATTCCTATCTCAGAAACAGGAGAACTGAATCTCTTCCCTGATCCATCCTTTCTTGCTAAGAATGAGCTACCCACTGA
Organism: Palaemon carinicauda; assembly: GCF_036898095.1. Classification (NCBI taxonomy): domain Eukaryota; kingdom Metazoa; phylum Arthropoda; class Malacostraca; order Decapoda; family Palaemonidae; genus Palaemon; species Palaemon carinicauda. Next base: position 132,184,959 of record NC_090742.1, on the reverse strand, counting down.
AAGGTGGGGTCCCTGGAGAATCTGCCCTCAGAAGGAAAATGTCTCTCTATGTCCGGTCGATTGTCTAAAGGTCTATCTTTGTAGAACTTCAGACTTCAGGGGAGGACAGCTCTTTAAAGGAGAAACCTCTGGATCAAACTTATCCCTAAAACAACTGAGGGCAAAGCTCACCTACTTTATTAGTAGAGCGGATCCTAACAGTACTCCCGCAGGTCATGATCCGAGAAAGATTGCTTCTTCACTGAACTTCTTTTAGTATATGGACTTTGAGCATCTTCGTTCATACACTGGATGGAAATCATCCAGAGTGTTTTACAAACACTATGCAAAACAGGTACATGAACTGAAACATTATGTAGTGGTGGCAGGTGGTGTGTTAAAACCTGCCCCCTAATTACTGTTATAGACAGTCAATGGTTTAGGACTTCAAATATCCTCGCACATATACTGGGTGAGAATCATCCAGAGTGTTCTACAAACACTATGCTAAGCAAGTCCATGATCTGAAGCAGTATGTGGTGACGTCGGGTAGAATACTTAACCCGCCGTCTAATTCTACGATGAACAGCTAATTGACTGGGACTGTCAATTAAAGGGAGAAGAGGTCATCCCTCTTAGGGTGTGACCTCCTTTGATCAAGTGTTACCATGGTGACACTAGCTCTGTTCAAAATCCCAGGTGTGGAATTATACAGATAGCACTAGTGCCGGTGTACGTAGTACACAGTGCCGATAAAAATAACCAGTTCAGGAATTATGAAGAGAATTTGTTTTATAATTTTCTTCAATCTGAGAGTGGCACTCATCATTTCTTGCTTTCCAAGAAAGAAAGATATTCTCTGTACAGGTTTCATTTATAGTTCCGTTATCATGCTACATTCGTTTTACTTACTGATAAACGTCTATTAGAATGTAATTGTGTCCTAACTTGCCCGACAATTGCATGATTATAGTCCAGAGTATGTACTTTTATATATTTGTATGCTCACGAACAATGAAATTAAGAAACACTGTTAAGTATTTGGTAATTTTCAGAAACTACTAGATGGTTTGTTCATCTAGTGTATTCTTATGTTTGTCCATACAATATATGCTTACCTTGAGACCACCCTTTCTACCGTCTAGAATGACTCTTCCCTGTAGGGGGCAGGAAGCACTAACATCGGAGATGATTAGTGATAATGACGGAAAACGGTGACGTCATTTGTCTCGATTGATCCAAATGATCATAGAAAGGTTGTCCCAAGGTTAAGGCACTGATGAAAATCCACAGATACATTAATGCTCTGGTATACTTCTATTTTTTGGTGAGATCGCCATGTCGTCCTGATGGACCCACCCTTCTTTCTTAAAAGAAAAGATCTTCACAGTCCCCTCCCTGACGTACTGTATCTGTAGCACCACGCTCAATGCTACAAGTAATGTCCGCCATCCTGGGAATGCATTGGGGTGGTGGTCAATAGTAGTACGGGAACGGGGGTAACCTTGTTACGGCCCCCTTCTGTTCTTTTGCCACGTCCCCCTCGAAGCGTTAACACTATTTGGGGTACAGATTGCTATGTGACGTGTCAAGAATGCGTCCTGATATTATGCGATATCCTTGAGAAAATTTTAAGGATATTCGCTCCAGGAGTTAGAATTCTGGAACCTGAAGGTTAATTCTATGGGAATATCACTGTAGTATATAATATATCCTTTTGAAGCTACCTTAGGAACTTCCATCGGGACGACATGGCGATCTCACCCAAAAATAGATTTTTCGCTTCGCTCAAAATCCGTTTTTCATAATATTCCATATATTTCTTTATAAAAAAGTTTTTTTTTTATTTATGTTTATCATTTCAATTATTATCATATCTCCATAAGAGTCTCCATCCTGAGTTTATACTAATAATTGAAGCTCGTGCAATGCAATATAACAATGTTCTTTTACTTTGACACTACTGTATATCTTAGTTCAGGGATGTCCAACCTGCGGCCTGCAGGCCGCTCTATTGGCTCTCAATAAAAAAAAAAATCTTTTAGCAAATTTATTATGTCGTGAGCTAGAGAGTCTTTATGTAATTTAATAAAAATACTTTATATTTAATAAATAAAACAATAAACAAAAACAATTTGAAAAAATATGGTTAAGATGAAATTTATGACTGAGTTTATAATATTGTCAGTTGTTTGGTTCTGTGATGAGGCTTAGCTGGGGCTTCGAACTTAGATTATTTAGAATCTATATATATAGATTATTTTCACTTCATTTACATTTTTTAAATTGTCATTTAGATTGTAGATTATTTTTGGGAATTTCTTAGATTATTTCTTACTATATTGACATAACATTAAATCATGATTGCCTCGTAGCCTACATAGAGACACGTAATCTATCATAAGTATCGTGACAACACCATGTGTGTTATGAACGTAAAATTATATTTTATAAAACTTGTTCTGTTTGGTTCCTAATTGTTCAATTCTCGTCTAGTCTTTGTATCTACCGCGAATCTGCCAGTCACAGCGTATAGTTTACTTAGCATTACAGGAATACAGACTTCTGTAAACTATGAAAAATATACTAATTTATGTAAAGATTTGCTTGGAGAGTTTACAGTTAGATTTTCTGATTTTAAAAAGATTGAAATTGAGTTAAAACTATTTAATGATCTATTTTAATTTCAGTATGATAAAGCACCAGTTGCGTACCAACTTGAGCTGATTTAGCTGCAAAGTCGGAAAGGTTTAAAAACTTTCTATGGAGAGCACACACTTCCTTTATTTTATAAGAAAATGCATTCTCTCAATAAATTCAATCAAATTATAAATTTATCCTGAAAATTATTATGTATTTGGGAAGTACATGCACTTGCGAGCAGTTTTCTTCCAGCATGAAAAACATTAGAACTGCAGAAAGAGATAGGTGACTGACCGACATTAAGCAAACATTCTTAAAATTAAGAATATATCCTTCGATGCAAACATTGAAAACATTACGGCTGGAAGACAAAGTCAAAAGTCTCATTGAATTAATATTATTTAATTAAATTTAATAAGATATTTTCTATGTATAGCTACATATAAACATTACAATATTTACAATGTTGTAATAAAGTGTAATCACATGGTTTTGTTTTATATTGTTATTTTCCATTATATTCTGGAAGACAGAGTCAGAAGTCTTATTGAATTAATATTGGTTAATTGAATCTATTATTTTTTTATCTACATATAGCTATATATAACATTACAATAATTATATTGTTGTAATAAAGTGTATTCTTATGGTTTTTGTTTAAATTGTAATTTTTCATTAAATT
>NC_090742.1:132159155-132176655 GCF_036898095.1 Palaemon carinicauda | reverse complement strand
TACTGTGAAAAAAAAAATAGACGGTACCGTATTTTGGCTTTAAACCTTCACCAATAATTATCGTCAGAATGATGACTTCATGAGGCTCCACCCACCTTGGCCTGGTTATAATTCAGGATAAAACTGAAGGCTATCAAGGCGCATTGTTGGATCAGAAAATTTAAATTCTGGCTATAAAAACTCATTTCTCGAGTAGTTGTAAGAAGTTCTAAATGATCCTCAAGGATCCCAGGAGTTGGCCTAAACGTTTAATTCATGTATACTACTGTTGCGGCACTACTGCTAAAGTAGTATTACTACGCTAGCACAGATACCCCATCCACATTTATGTATCGTTCCGTCATTCATAAAGTCTTTGTAATGTTTTTTTTCACTGTGCAATAAGCCATGGCCTCCTCAGAAATTAAGTTTAACATTGGATGATAGGTTATTTCATTAAGCTGACAAATTATGGCAACTGGGTATGTTATTGCTGATGTTGAAGCTAAAGATAAAGTATGGTATAATTCCTTTATTGCATTATTATCTATACTACTATTTGTTTTGCTAATTGTAGTAATTATTTTAAAGGATAAATTAATTATGTTCACTTTACTTCTATAAATTCCCATTAGATGTACAAATAAAACTCCTAAAACTATTCCTGATTTATTTATAAAATGCAGTCATGCCCAAAAAATATATGGTCGTACGGCCTAAGAAGAAGAAAAAAAATTATATCGGATGATCCGTTGGTCTGATGGAGAGTTTAGCACAAAACTCTTTTTTTAACAAAAATAGATATATAACGACTGTTTACATACAATCTCTCTCTTTCTCCCTCTCTCTCTTGGTGGCATAGTGAATAGTTAATGGAAATGTTCAAAAGCCTGAATGACACTACAAGTATTATAATCATGTTACGTTAAATACAAATCCGATCATAAATATTGGATTTAAACTAAAAACTGAATAATTACCTATTCAGGCTATAGTAAATATGGCCACGGGCTTTCTCTTGACTGTATAAAGTTGCAAGTCGTAAGACAAATGCAGTTTTGCAACCACGGGGGCAATTCCAAATCCTGTTAGCCATTCTCGACTGTTATGGTTTTCAGAGCCGATGGAACAAGGTGAATGGGTGTCTGGTGGATGGGCGGGGCCAAATTTTCTCTAAAGGTGTTTACATTGCTTACGTAATGATTTTTTTCAACTCTTGGCTCGTAATCACTGGCCATGGCGTCGGCTAGATCATTTTTACTCTATAAAAATTAAAACTATCGGGTTTAGGTTATTGATAATGCTGACAAAATTTGTGTGTGGTTGTAAAATATACATATGTCAACTTTCAGCTACATCCGATGCTTTGATAAGGAGCAAAGTCCAAAAAACAGTGTTACAGAGGCCGTGAATCTCATAGTAGTACAGCTTTTCACTACGTTATGCTTGCTCTGTTAACTTAAGTAGCCACCCTTATTTGTTAAGAGATACAAATATAATAATTTTTTTTCAATAACATTCTCATATACTGAAAGCGTTATAATGCCTCTTCATAGTTTCATTGATAGAGTTATGATTATGAATCAATTTAAGTTATATACTCTAGTATATCCTGTCAAATTTATTTCAGTCAAAACTTATTAAAACGGTGATCAAATCATTACAACATGGTCTTTTTCTTCCTCTATCTTGTATCTATCTTGCAACTCTCCTTTACATTCTTATCATCATAGATTGACCTCCTTTACTACAAATAAAGTTACATATTCCCATTTAATATGATGATGAAATTCCTCATATGCTCACATAGTACGCTCCGGGTTATGGACACCATCAAATAAGAATCTGCCTTTATGTTTGTCCGTGTTATCAAATCTGCAATTTATCACTGATGTTGATGGCCGCCCACTCAGATTGATTTATCCCTTTTCTAATCTCCTCTCTAGACTTGAGATATGAAGGAATTTTAATGAATGTTTCATAATTACATTTAATCTTTTATGTAAAATATATTTGGATACTCATAGATAATTCAACCAAAGTACTTTGTAGATAATCATCTCCTCTAATCTTGTATATTTCCTTCATATAAAGGCTAGTCATGATAAAACAAAAATTCTAATTGAAAAGATATGCCTTTGTATACAAAGTATAATATTATTTATGATGAATAAGATGAGTGATGACACTTAACGTATTTCATGTAAAATAGTTTTTTATCATATTGATAAGAAATATACACACACAGACAAACACACACACACACATACACACACACACACACATATATATATATATATATATATATATATATATATATATATAAATATATATATATATATATATATATATATATATATATATATATATATATATATATATATATATATATATATAGCCTAGATATTCTGTATGTACTCCTTAATACCTAATTTGATTGGTAATACTATTAAAATACAGCTTCCATTGATGTTCAAAGTTATAGATTATATTTAATAGGATCTATTCATAAGAGCTTTACGAATCAAATTTCTATGAGTCTTATGCATCTACATCGATGCATTTTAATTCATTAGGCAAATATCCCTTATTGATGCAAATGCTGTTTCATACACACCCATTTGCACGAGGGGAATTGACAGTGTCTTACATAATTCAATATTTTTTCTCGAAATATTTTAATGATATATAATCTCCCATTCAGCTTTGGTCCTGATTGTTTTCATGAAAAACTTATTTATTGTTCCACGCATTATACTGTTAATACTCTTGATAAGTGCTTTCAAAAATTATTATGCATAAGTAAGAAAATCTAATGGCTTCAATACATCTTTAATGCTCCTTCATCAGATATATAGAGAGTGCCAATAACTTATAGTTACATGTTTCATTAAAGGTAAGGCTTTACGTTGTAATGAACTCTGATGATTTTAAGAAATTTACGTTTATTCATGAAAGGATTTTTCTCCCGAATTGATAGTTGGCTAATGTATGAGAGAGAGAGAGAGAGAGAGAGAGAGAGAGAGAGAGAGAGAGAGAGAGAGAGAGAGAGAGAGAGAGAGAGAGAGAGAGAGAGAGTTATAAGGAGTAACCTGGATTTTGGATGGCTGAAAGACTTTCTAGTTCATCTATGGACACTTCATTTGCTTTTGCGTAGAGCGAATCAGTTTAAACGTTTAAAGTTTTTATGGTTTTGTCTTAGAGAGAGAGAGAGAGAGAGAGAGAGAGAGAGAGAGAGAGAGAGAGAGAGAGAGAGAGAGAGAGAGAGAGAGAGAGAGAATAATTTCCCATGTAAAGACCTATCTCAACAACAGGGGGAGGCATCGTGTAAAACCACTAACTCCCTCATAAGTAGAAGTAGAAGTAGAAGAGAGAGAGAGAGAGAGAGAGAGAGAGAGAGAGAGAGAGAGAGAGAGAGAGAGAGAGAGAGAGAGAGAGAAAGAGAGATAATCATAATATCCTATATTAAGACTCTTTCCTGCAACACTGGGAGGCATCCTAGAATACCACTAACTCCCTCATAAGGTGGAAAGCGTCGGCCATCATCCGAGGAAAGACGTTGACAACGCCCCACTTTATCGGATCTTTTACTGCCAATGCCGAGCAACTTTTAGTCCAAAAGTACACCATTAGACGAGTACGAATACCAGCACTCTTTTCAATAAAGTTCCTCACTGATGCGTCGGTTGGATCCATAAAGGAAATTAACATTCTGCGAAGCTTACGGAGTGAAAGATAAAATATGAGAGGGAGACATTGTTAATTTGAATATGCCTTGTACAAAACACCATCATTTGTTTATATAGAATTTTTTTTATGTTTATATCGAAGGATTTTATATGTCTACTTTATCTCTTTCGTTTAAAGGTTTCGATAAATATATATTCCAGGCAAGATTTCAATAGACCAGCCACTAATTGCAATAGCTTCTATTTGTGGTTTATATTTGTCACCAAGGGCATGAAAACGATGTAGTAAAAGTCTACTGAAATCTTTCGATGGGAAGATATTTTTTCAGCCATAATGTGAAATCGCTGTCGCAGCAATTCGGTTTTTTTTTTTTTTTTTTTTTTTGATAATATTCTTTTTTTCTGTTTTTGTTTCAATACCTTTCATTACAATAACAACAACAACAACAAAAACAATAATAATAATAATAATAATAATAATAATAATAATAATAATAATAACAAGAAGAAGAAGAAGAAGAAGAAGAAGAAGAAGAAGAAGAAGAAGGAGATGAAAAATAATGATAATAGATATACCAACTGCTACGGGTATGAATATGCGTCTTTGGTCTTGGGTATTCAAATTCGTGTTACTTAAAGTCCTGAGGTTTTTTTCTTCTTTTTTTTTCTTTTTTATAGATGTGGAGATACTGAAGCAGGTACTCACGGTCTTCCGTAAATGTTTTTGTTTTACATTTACAAACGTTCTCAAGACTTCATGATCAGTCGTAATGAACCTTGGCAGCGGGCACGTACATATGTTGAATTCTGAATATTTTTGTGATTTCATTTTTTTAAGGTCCGTCCACACTGTCGAACAGTGCCCGTCGAACATAATGGTTACCAGTTATCATTATGAAAGAAGCGTTAATGACGTCAATAACGAACACCTAGTGGTGTGCCGGACAGTGACTGTGTTTGTAGAGTCCGAGTTTCAGACACTCTCTGGAGGCGGAGTGGCGCTATGGACGGAGTTCTACTTGTTTACCGGATTAACTTTAACTTTTAGAAAATTAGGTATCACCTTCCCTATAAATATAACTAGTTGTAATCCAGTTATGGAGGAAAGTTGACTTTGAGATAGAAGAGAGACTCGGTTGCTAATCGAACAGTACTGGCAGAACCCATGCAAAGAAAATGTTTACAAAGACAGAAATAAACGTGTAGCAGCAGTAAGTAGAATAACGTTAGAACTTCGGAGAAGTGGAATGTCTGTAACTGGTTTAAAAGTTGAAAAGAATATGGAACCCAAATTGGAGAAAAAAAAAAGTCTGAGGGTGGTGCAGAAGACATTTGCACAACCAAATTATGGCGTTTCGATATACGAGTATAGCATAACAGAATCTATTTCAGTTATGGACATTGAAGTCTCATTTACCCAAAGAAGTGTTTGATCGTGAGGAAAATAAACAATTCTCTCTCTCTCTCTCCCTCTCTCTACGAGAACAGTGGAAATAAATTTTAAACATTTTATCTTTATCACTGAAACAATTATTTTCATTTAGGTAACAGATAATCCGAAGTATGACCAGTCTCAAACATAAGTTATTTCTTGGAATAATATATGCTACACATTGCACGTTAATAACAATTAACATCCTCAGTTCACTGAAAGGTTAATTTTAATTAGTTATATGTGATTCTATAATGCCTCCAAACGTGCTCCTGAAAAATGCTTCCTCTCATACATGTATCCTGCTTAGTTATAAAAGGTTTTTAAGGTCCCCGATAAAATGTATAAAGCGTTTGGGCCCATCAGTATAGTTTTTAAAGTCTGATTCATAATCAATTTGAATTTCCTTTACAATGAATGAATGGTTTTTCTTTTCCCTCAGTCTTTGCAAATAGTCCTTCCATGTACCATTCCTTTTTCTCAAAAGATAAGGAATAACCATGAGGAATAATCTAATTTATTGGATTGTGCTTCTATTTAGGGTGTACTATGGTTATGATGCTCCGTACTTGAAGCTGATAACTACTGCTTGATTCTCGAGTACAGATTATAACATGTCATACATAATAGAGATGCCAGCGGATATCAGCTTTGGAAATATTTTCTGTTCTTTGTCTGGTAAAAGGAGTAGAAATCTTGATAGTAAACTTCATCTGGTACCATTGCGTGTTACCATATCAATTTCCTCATTTCAACGCTTATGCCGTCATTCTCTTTTAATTTAGACATGGTAACAGTGTTTGTCGACAGACACTGTTCGACCGTATGGACGCACCTTAACAATGGTATTGTAAGATTCATGAACCCATTAAAAGTCAAATTATAGTTAAGCACTTTCAGAACATTACCATGTCACTGAGGAACTCGCACGGATTCTCTTGTGATCACATTTGACCAGCTACTCTGGTGGAAAGCTCACACCATGTTAGAAAGAAACCCCCTTGACAGTGAATTAATTTCCGTTGTTGTCCGTCTGGGAGGGTTCCATACAGAGATGAGCTACCTAGATTGTATTGGACACCTGATGTCGGGTTCTAAGCTGCAGGAGATTTTTAAAGTGGTTTATGCTATCGGGCAAGGCTTTAGCAAGGCAGTTAGGGGACATCTCTTAGTGGACTGAGGGCTCAAAATGTTGCTAATAGCTAAAGCCTACAATGTAGATTGCTTCCCAATATCAAAAACTTTCTGCCATCCCTCAATAAACATTGAATCATAATGTGAGAAAGTTGAGGGACCTACTGATGGAAGTGATCCTGTGGACTTAGGTTCCAGCGCTAAAACACAACTCATGCTGCTGGAAGATCTTGGTGTATTAAATACCTTGTTGGGAGATTTGTTGTCAGGGTAAAAGCAGCAGCTGGTATAAAATCGTATCAAATCGTCCTTAGAATTGCTGAAAAAGTGCAGTCTGAAAAAGCAGTTCTAAAAATACTCGACCCCCTGAGAAGCTTCATAAAAGCAGAAAGAACTTGACACTGGGTACTACATCTTCAAAGCCTCTTTGATAAGATGCAATACTTAGCAGCTTGTGGATACAATGTCTACACTAAATATGTGTATATTTATATATATTTGCAAAAACTGAAGGATCTCTAAATTGAAAAGCCGGATATAAATGAACACTTTGGGTAAGGTCTTCATGTGGTCTGCAGATCTGATCGACTTTGGACTGGATTGTCCACCGACCTGAGTGAAGATCAGAGATCCTTGTGGGTTGTTTCCTCTCTGTCTTGTGCAGAAATTTATGATGCAGTGGAAGAATTTACATCATTTCATTACGTGAGCAGAAAGCAAGGATGCTAGAGATAGCAAGGATACAGGGGCAATAGTCAGCATCTTTCGGTCGAGAAATCCCTTCACTGATACCAAGGACCTGTGCAATATTGCCACTAGTGTCACAGCTCCAGCTTCTGTTAATTTTGACACCGCAGAAGTTGTTGGGAATGCAGTTCTAGAGTCAAGGAATGGAAAGAAAACCTCATTACTGAGAGCAGCAAAAAAATCGACCTTGGCGGATGCAACGTTGCACAATGACTTGTAATATCCAAGTGTAGAAGAAGAGGCTCAATACATACTGGATGGAGGTGCATTGCTACACCGCATTCTGTGGATATGTGGAAACACCTTGGATGAGATCCTTGAAAGCTACAGTCATTATATAGCCAAAAAGCATGGGAAGCTATCATGGCCTTCGATCGGTACTCGACCGCTCCATCTACGAAAGACAGCGCCCATCTTCAAAGAATTAACGGAGTACTGGGAACAGCCGTTCACTTTTCCACAGAAATGAAATGACAAACTAAAATGGAGGAATTTCTTGCCTAGAAAGAAAACAAACAAAGTATTTAGCATATGTTGGGTGAATGATTAGAGAGAAGTGGTTGCCAGGTCATACATGTAGCTGCATATGAAGATTTGTTGATCGTTCAAACTGCAGTTGCTTGTAATGTTCGTTGTGAGAGCATACTGGTTGGAGATTATACTGATTTACTTATTCTTCTTTGTTATCATGACAAAGACATATACCACAAATTTTTCTTCAAACCGGAGCCCAAGTCTCAAATGAACTCCTCCAGGTCATGGAACATTAAATCTAACGTAGAAAAGTTTGGTGAGACTGTAAGTGATCACATACCCTTTCTTCATGCTTTCCTTGGATGCGATACCAATTCAAAACTACATGGAATTAGAAAGTATATACCTTTTCCTTAGGAACATTGCGAACACCATGACAAAAGACAAGATCATAACTGCAAGGGAAAGAGCTGTGGTATTACTCTATAATGGAACTGAGGGAGATACAATAGATGGTTTGCAGTACAGGCGTTTTTGTGAGAAAACAACCACCAGTACTTTCAGTATCAAACCCCGGTCAATTCCCCCTACACCTACCGCACTCAAATACCACTCTTTGAGAGTGTACAATCTAATACAGGAGTGGCTTGGTATGGACATCATGGATCCAACTAAGTGGGGAAGGTAATACTGTAATGGGTGAATGGTTCCTCTCACCAAAGATTTGAAACCAGCTCGTTGAGAATTCTTCAAGATTGTCAGGTGTAGCTGTAAAATATGGTGTTTTATACTTTAACGTTTTTATCGAAAGAATGGATTGCCAAGTACATTTGCATGTGGAAAATGCAAGGGTGGCTGTTCAAACATATCCAACATCAATTTGGATGACCTGGACAGCACTGATAGAAATTGACAGGTTGTTTAGTAACTTTCATACATGATGCTTCATTTATGAATAACTTTTTTTTTTGTGTGTGTGTGTAAAAATATGCGACACTAGTACGTCTCAGCCTTGTGACGGTGTAGGGTTCTAGTTCCTTAAAATCTTTTCGTCACTTGCATAATGTGTTTTCAATATTCTCATTAAAGTTCGATGAATGTGTTATACGTATTGTATGATAATGTCATGAATTCTCTGTATTTTTTAATTTTTCTTCTTATCCGTTCTTTCTGCAAAGAGGCTTCAACTATTTGAATCAAAAGAATAATTCACTTTTGAAACCAAATATTTCCACAGAGTTATTAGATACCTATTTCGTGGTTCTTTAAGAAAAGTCCACATTTTTGGGTTCAGACGGTATGCATATTCATTTCTATTTAAACAAATGTTCCCCTGCTTAGATTCCGGTTGACTTGTTATGTTTTTACACATAGCAAGGTGTCTGAAACAACAATCAAAGAAACTATTGCTATTAGTGGCAGGTTGACCCCATTTTGACCATATCTTCCCTAGAGTAATAGTGAAAGGTCAAAAGCATGCTTATATATAAAGAATTAATAAATTTGAAAAAAATAAGACTTACAATAATCAAAACTGGCAGATATCTTTTGACTTATGTCGGAAATATATATCACAACAACTGAAATACAGATATGAAATATAGTTACTGCATGATATAGCATTATATCTTTACGTGAAAAATTCGATTTATGATCGAAAATTAGTTAATTAGAAAGTAAAAATCTAATATCATTATCATGATAATACCTACTGCCAATTGTATCTCTACGTATGATTTTCTTCCCCATAGCAAAGTAATACAGTTTTCTCTGTTTTTAACTTGTATGCTTTTGAGAGCATTACGAGTTGTAACCCTTAATATAATGACGAGGAAATAAATGTGATTAGGATTATAGGCAAGAGATTGAAATACGCTGATGTTGTATAATGCGATAAATTAGGAGCAGTAAAATCCTTCATCGGTAATAACAATTGAGAAACCTATGAAAAAAAAAATTACTTGCATTACCATGAAATGATACTTTTGAAGGTATTCAACAATAGTTAGAGTATCAATGTTAATATCTCATTCAAGAGAAATATTCCGCCATCTGCCGGACATAAGCAATCACATTTGATTATTACATGTTAACCATTTCAATATCGTTTTTTTGTTGTTGCAATTATATTATACTACTTTTAGGCTTCGTTTCGTGATAAGTCATATGTAGTCTTTGATGAAAAATTAAATTTAGAAAAATGTATAGTTTAATGAAAAATTCCAAGATATTTATTTGTTATTTTAATCCGCGAGTGTGGTAACCCTTTCTTTTTCAAAATGCAGTGAACAAACCAGGATAAAATAGTAGACAAAAGTTCAATATTCTTACCGAATCTCTTTCCTTATCTCTCAAAATACTGTAATATTAATATTGTTTTGAGTTGGGAATTCTTTCACAAAGACAGTGAAACAAAAAATCATGTTATTTTGAGGTTTATTCTGTTGAATTTTGACGATAAGAAATAGAATAGTAAAGAAAAAAAAATTACAGGCATTTTACTAAAATCTTGGAGAATAACCAAAGAACTTCAACATAGCCCTTTTAAAATTTTTCTTTTCTGCAGTATGTCTTACTGTAATGCTTTCTTCGGTTTCTGATAAGTAGTTTTATTAAGAAAATATTCTAAAATATATACAAATGAAATAACCAAAGTATTGAAAGAACAGTCAACTATTAGCTTAATAAGATTCTAAGATGATATATATATATATATATATATATATATATATATATATATATATATATATATATATATATATATATATATATATATATATATATATATATATATATGTAAATATCACCCACGAAATGCATTTAATACCGAATTCTATCTTGGGAAATACATATCCACTTGGAATTCATTTTATGGTAACATTAATTGAAATCACGTGTGCATGTGATATATGTTCATTAAAATAACCACCTGTTGCAAACTCACGATTCAGCTATCATGGTGGAGATGGGTCTATTTCAAGTCTATGAACAGAATCCTGAATTCGACAGGAATATGTAGGGGGACTTGTCATAAACTTTTAGTCTCTCTTGATAGCTGAGTCGGTAGGGTCCCTGCCAAGCATAGTTTCTAGCCGTACAGGTGGTGGTTCGAATCACCACCCGGCCAGAAGCTGTTATCATAAAATGAATTCCAAGTGGATATGTATTTCCCAAGATAGAATTCGGTATTAAATGCATTTCGTGGGTGATATTTACATTAATTGAAATCACGTGTGCATGTGATATATGTTCATATATATATATATATATATATATATATATATATATATATATATATATATATATATATATATATATATATATATATATATATATATATATATATATATAATATATATGTGTGTGTGTGTGCGTGTGTGTTTGTGCTTATATATATCTTTTCTCCATCCCATGTATCCATTTCCTTGAGAATGTAACAACAAATTGTGCATTTCAATTCCAATTAAGTTGTTCGGGGAGGAGATTTCTAACACTAGTTCCTTTTCACCGATCATCATATTCAGCAGTATCAACTCATAGTGCACTCAGACACACTATTTTATGTTTCCTTGTTTCCTTACTGGTCTATTTTCCCTGTTGGAGCCCTTGGGCTTATACTATCCTTCTTTTCCAACTAGTGCTGTAATTCAGTATTAATAGTGATAACAATGAGGAGTCTCCTAAGCGATTGGTATCAACGAGATGTACTTAATCCATAGAGCTCATTAATCCAAACCTTACTCAGATATGCAATAGGAACTGATTTAGGAGACTCTATCAAACCCAATTTGGGTTTGAACGCGTACACATTACTCAGATATGCTATAAGAACTGATTTAGGAGATTCTAGCAAACCCAATTTGGGTTTGACCTCGTAGACATTACACAGATATGCTATAGGAACTGATTAAGGAGATTCATCAGACCTAATATGGGTTTGGACTACGAACATTTTTAGGAGATAATATGGGTCTGGACTACGGTGTGCAAAGTGTGCACAAGTGTCTCTCAAACCTTATTCTTCTTATCATTTACTTAACTGCAGATGTTATGGGTTTGTCTGTAAAGAAGTCCTTACATTTATTAGTATCTGTGTATAATAAACTATTATTATTATTATTATTATTATTATTATTATTATTATTATTATTATTATTATTATTATTATTATTATTATTATTATTATTATTATTATTATTAGTTAAGCTACAACCCTAGTTGGAAAAGCAAGATGCTATTATCACAGAGGATCAAACACAGAAAAATAGCCCAGAGCGGAAAGGGAATAAATAGATAAATAAACAATATAAGAAATAATGAACTATTAAGATGAAATATTATAAAACTGCAACAACATTAAAAGATATATTAAATACATAAACTATGAAAAGATTAATATCAGCCTGTTCAATATAAAAACATTTGCTTCAAGCTTCAACTTTTGAAGTTCTACTGATTCAACTTCCTGATTAGGAAGATCATTCCACAACCTGGTCACAGCTGGAATAAAACTTCTAGAACACCGTATAGTATTGAGCCTCATGATGGAGTTGTTATGAAAAAAAAGGTGAGTGGGAATTTGTTGATATTTTTCTTTGTGATTCGAATGGAAGACTATGCACATTTATGAACCCAATTTATGAAAAATGGCCCTGTTATGGAATCTCTTTCAATATTTCCCTAGGTATTGCGGCAGCCACACTCAACGAACAACCCCAAGCAAGGTCTATAACGGAAATGACTCGTGTTATGGAACAGAATATTTTTTGTAGTATGAGTAATTCCAAAGAATGTCTGCACATAAATTTCAAGACATTGAAGAAAATACTTTGTATAGTCATTCTGATATTTCTAGAAGCATTTGTAGGATTTTTTTTTTTTGGAGGGAAAAGTGTCGTTCAATAGATAAAATAGATTATTAAAGCTAATCATGATCGACATTTGATATCAAGATAAAAGATATTTTCATATATAGTCAACAGAAATCATATATTTCTTAATAATATTGGTTTTATTTTATTCAAAGAAATTCTAATCATCCAATACTTCTTATTCTGAGATAACTTGATGCTGTTCTTTTTGGTATGATTAGTTAGAATGACGGAATCTCTATAAAATCTTTATAATTGGTTGTTGATTATCTTTATTTTTCGTATATTTTCTATCCTCTCAAATGTGTTTGATAATTTCCGGTTGTTTTGACTTTAGTCCCAAAATGTTGAGGATAGAGACATTCGATGTTCACTTGTTACCACAAACTGTTAATTTTCTTATGTGATTGAAAACTTTCGTTTATAACTCATATTTATATAAACATAATTTAGGAAAGTATTCTAGTGATGTTTGCAACAAATTATCTAAAAGGTATTTATCTATATTATTAAGTATTTTTCAACTTATTTGACATGAATGATTGCAATAAATAACAAATCGTTGCTCTTTGTGGATCAAAGTTGTATAAAATAAACTATACAAATAAAGTTTCTCTAAGAGAATATATGTCTGTACATAAAATAAAGAAAAGAATTAAAATATTACCTTGCACGTATTAGGTTCGCCAGAGCACCATCCATCCGTTGAGATACTGCCAATAAGAGAGTTATTGAGTCGGTTGACATGGTAGACAATGCTACATTGGATCCCTCTCTCTGGTTACGGTTAATTTTGTTTTTGCCTATACATACACTGAATAGTCGCGTCTATTCTTTCCATATTCTCATCTGTCTTCATATACCTGACAACACTGAGATAACCAAACAATTCTTCTTCGCTCAAGGGGTTAATTACTATAGAATATTTGTTTATTGGCTACTTTCCTCTTGGTGAGGGTAGAAAAGACTCTTTAGTTATAGTAAGAAGCTCTTGTAGGAGAATGACTCTCCATAATATACCATTGTTTTCTAGTCCTGGATAGGGCCATAGCCTCCGTGCCATGACCTTCCACTGTCTTGGATTAGAGTTCTCTTGCCTGAGGGTACACAGGGCACACTGTTCTATCTTATTTCTCTTCCGTTTGTTTTTTATTTTTTGAAGTTTTTACAGTATATGTATGGAAGATCTAATTTAATCCTATTACTATTCTTAAAATATATCTTTTTTATAGTATATTGCTTATCTTTTAGTTTAGTTATTTCCTGGTTTCCTTGCCTCACTCGGCTATTTAATCCTGTTAGAGCCATTGGGCTTATAGCATTCTAATAATAATAATAATAATAATAATAATAATAATAATAATAATAATAATAATAATAATAATAATAATAATAATAATAATAATAATAATAATAATAATAATAATAATAATAATATTCGTCTCATAATTACTTCCACGACCACCATTTTATCATTGTTAAGCCAATGTACAAAATTCTGACATGAAATTGTGTCTGTTTCCTGAGGCTTAATTGAACATTCGTAGCTAAATTCCTTTCACTTTTTTATGCCAATAGATTCCTGTCCCAAAAGAATACATATCCGGCACCAGCTTCAGGATACAAATACATCCCCATTCGTTTTAGTACTCCCCGAGGTCCCTGAGTATTTATGTATATCTATCCTTTATTGGTTTATCTTATGCCTCTCTCTCTCTCTCTCTCTCTCTCTCTCTCTCTCTCTCTCTCTCTCTCTCTCTCTCTCTCTCTCTCTGAGAGATTGCCTTTCAAGATGTTTGTTTTAATTTCTCTTTGATCAAAAAAATATCACATACTCGTATCTGTCATTGTATTCATGAGAAAAGTGCTTAATTTTTAATGAGCTATGTTTCCAGTTCTGTTTAATCGTTGCAGTTTTTTGGTATATCTTGATTTTTCAAAAGCTTTTTATTTATAAGATATATTGGCAAACTTTTTATGTAAAAGGGTTATAGAAACCATCGTTCATATTTTTGTCCTGTAGGCCATCCTTCCTTCCTTCCTTGCCCTAGTATCCTTTATGTTTTCATTTTCAAGGATTTCTTGGATTGATGAACTTTCCCAAAAACAATAAACTAAGTAATTATTTTGGTGGAAATCAACACAAATGGAAATCAATTACAGATATAATCTTCCTTTGTTTGTCTTTTCTTATTACCTCCTCAAAGGAGGTTATATTTTCGAGTCGGTTTATTTATTTATTCATATATTTTTGTGTGTCTTTGGATAGGATTACATCAAAATTACTAAACAGATTTGGACGAAATTTTCACCACACATAGATATTAGGGCACGAACGACCCTATTATATTTTATTGATGGTCCAGATCCAGATTTTAGGTCCGGATTTGCATTTTTCACATTCTTAAAGATTACGTCAAATATTGGAATTTCAACAAATTCTAACAATGGATAGATATTAGGCATCGGAAGAAACCATAAGATTTTATAGGTGATACGAATCAAGATCATGATTGTGGATTAACATTATACTTTTCACCTTCTAGTGCACAATCACCGTTTGAAAAGTGGGGTGCAATATCCGTAGACTTTAATTAAATTGGCGGAGGTCTGAAATATCTGATTGCTTTTGTTCATAATGTAACAATAATTACAGTTTAGAAGTTACTGTTCAACTAAGCAACCTTAAAGTTTAGACATTTAGTATAAATTAAGCATATTAATCGGCCTACTGTATCGTCAGAATGGGAAATACTTTTTTACGTCTTTTTTTGCTCATTGATACACCTCATACGCAGGCATAGTAAACATAGTTTCCCGTAAGTCTATAGAAACACTTTGAATTGCTGTGGGCATGATGTTATCATGCCCATACCCTTTTAAAACAAATAAGGAAAATAGGTACTGAAATGTATGTAAAGTATATTTGTGGATGCTCGTAAATTAAGGTAAACGTTTAACTACCGCTATACTCGTACATAATATGATTCATATAGTAACAGCATCGGCTTCTAATTTTCAGAGAATGTAAATAGTATACCATTTTTTATATCAAAGTAGTACTTCTCATATCCATGAACTTTAGATATTTATTAATAATATTACTTTATTTAATTCTTAAGTCAACAATTACAATTATCTAGAAAGTACACCCGAGAAAGGGAGCGTTGAAATTTTTCATTTTTATTTTCTCTATGATAAAATTAATTCTATATTGCAGTGATGAATTACTTACTAATACACCATTTGTTTATTGTAGATTTTAATAATATCCTCTCGCCATATTGATTCTCAATCAAGCGTTACTTCTTCTATTTGTATTTTTATTTTTTTCAAAGCGACTTTAATTATCGACGTCGTTACAATTATATTTGAACATTGTTTCTATTTAAAGGTTACTGAAAAGGCATGTTTTGATTCATAATAAACTAAAGAACTACACCTAAATGTGAAATGAAGTAATACTACAAAATTAGAATATATGTGAATTAAGTAAATAATAACACAATGTAACTAATGCGACCTATAATCTACTTATGAGAACAGGTTTATAAAGTAGATTAATGGACCAATAGTTCCACTCAATGGGTAAATTCAAAGACACCAAACGAATTTAATTTTATAGATCTTTTACCATCAATTGGGTTTTCTGGTTTTATAGATGAATGGAAACACATTATGGTAATGCATTTGAAATTCCCTTTGCAGGTATCTATTTGATGTTATCACTCCAATGAGGGTTGGTTGGGTAAATGACGGCTCAGATCCAGTACGGTAATTTCCATTAGGTATTCCAATTAATTGTGATTAATAAAGGACTCGATGGATCTATGGCTTTTAATTAACCTCGGTCGCCTAAACGTAATGCTTTCATAAACTGAAGTGAAAATGAAAGTGGCGTAATCCTCTGCATTGAAGGGTTGATTGTGTTTTCCGATGACATTTTTTTTCTAAATTGTATTTCATTAACTATAATCGAATATAATAATTTTTCCTATATCCAAATGGATAACCTTTATTACAAATGTCACTTTCTGACACTTTTTCTACCGTCCCTTGGTAAGGATCATTAATTACTAATCACTATATTCAATATGATTAACACGTCTCAGATATATATATATATATATATATATATATATATATATATATATATATATATATATATATATATATATATATATATATATATATATATGTACATATATATATACATATGTATGTATATATATGTACATATATATGTATGTATATATATATATATATATATATATATATATATATATATATATATATATGTGTGTGTGTGTGTGTGTGTGTATATACATACATACATATATTTACATATATACATATATATATAAATGTGTGTGTGTGTGTGTGTTTGTGTGTGTGTGTGTGTTTATATAGTTTAAAAGATTAAAAATGAAAAAAACAGAAACATTTCAGAATAAAACCTCCTTCAATATTCAGCACGTCATGACGATATTTTTATATGTTAAATTTGCGATATGTTAAAATAACTATCTAGATGGCTTAATTTTTAGTACCGGTGATTCTATCTTATAATCCTCCAGTTTATATAAAACTATTGCTACATATTTTAAGATATTAAAGTAATCAGATGTTTATATTTCTTTACCCTATACTGAATATATCCATGATTATTAGATATAGTATTTTATAAAGGCAAGGCTTCAGATTTTTTACCAGCTGAAATTACTGAAAATATTTATAGTTCCCGATTAAATATATTTAAAATTGAATCAAATAAGTATTTACCTTGAACAATCAAGTTTTGGTGGCTTATGTGGTAACATCCCTGACTGGTGATTGCCAGACTGGGGTTCGAGTCCCACTCAAGCTCGTTAGTTCTTTTGGTTCCTACAATCCCACCATTCATATGAGCTAAGGTTGGGGCGTTTGGGGTGGTGGGGCTATAAGTCTATCTGATGATTCATCGGTAGCCATTCCCTGCCCCTCCTTGTTCCTAGCTTGGTTGGAGAGGGGCTTGGGCCCTGATCATATGTATATATGGTCAGTTTCTAGGGCATTGTCTTGCTTGCTAGCGCAATGTTACCGTCCCTTGTCTCTGCCATTCATGAGCGGCCTTTATAAAAAATGAATTTGTTTTTCTGTCCGAGCATCATCATCATCATCATCATCATTATTAT
>NC_090742.1:132144155-132154155 GCF_036898095.1 Palaemon carinicauda | reverse complement strand
CTTCTCTTTACAGGAGGACCATCCGAAGTTCGGGAGTGTGTTCTGTAATGTCCGCAGTAAGAACTTCTGTGGACATCATTATTGCAGGAGGAACACAGCATGCGCAGCCTCCAGAGGTGTTCTCCGCTATTGGGACCATCAGGTTTGTAGAGTTCGTTCTAACCTGATTACCGAGGCTTTTGACGACCCTAAGTCAACGGAGTCAAGGGATGCTGCCAGGGAAACGTATCGATCCTGGGTGAGGGATTCTCAGAAATACACCTCAGGTCCCTACCTTCCAAATGAGAAGATGAGGGCCTACCTTTTCCCTAAAGCATCGGCTGATGCAATCATCCCTCAGCCTCAGGTGGAGATACCAATTGCCCTGAATCCGGTAGATTCTGAAGTCTCAGCCGCCCTTCAAGACATCCAAGTGGACGATAGGATGTCGGAGGTGTTGGATTCTACTGAGAATGACCTTCTAGGAGAAGGTCAGGAGGAGGAGCTGTTTCAGACTCATCAAGTAGAAGAGCAAGAAATCGACGAAGTGTCGGTTACGTTGGTTCCGGACTCAGAACCGGTTCCTTCTACATCGTCTGCTATCACAGATGAACTGGGAAGGACACTTTCTTCCTTTGTTGAGATAATCCAACAAATTCAAAGGAAGAATGATGAGAAGGAAGCTGCCATGAAACTGGAGTTACGTAGACTTGCAGCATCACGTGGGCCCCAGAAGCGGCTCACCGTGAAGGATCTTCCCTTGTGCTCGAATACCAATCCTTGGAGGTATGCCGAACACATGCCAATGACAACCGGGGAGATCGTGATCTCAGAAAAAGTTGGGAGCAATTCCCCTGGAAGAAGTGGAAGTTTGGCCCAACAAAGATTTTTATCCGGACTGCTATGCCCGTCTTAGGAAGGAGCCAGCCTTAAAGGAGGAGACGGAGCCGGAGTTCATAGTTTTTTTACCATAGTAAAGCTCAGACGTTACTAACGAGCTCAATGAAAAAGAGGGGCTTCACTAACTCAAAGGTGCCTGCCTTGAGTAAGAAACTTCCCTCCTTTGTGGCCTCTCCTACCAGAGCCTTTCCCTTCTTGGAAAAGGGATATAAGGCTGCCTTAAATGCGGGTGAAGTCAGGGAAACCATGCCCCTCCTTGGAGGAAACTGGAAGCTGATATTGCTGAACGCCAGTTCGTTGAGGCGCTTCCAAAAACTGTCTGAGGCTCTCTTGCGTAGAGAGCAAGAGACAAAGGAAAGACTTGCGGTATCGATGTCGTTGCAAACAACATTAGAAACGATGGCAAGTGACCCCAAGAACCAGGACATGTTCATGGTTGTGGCCAAAAACCCATCTGGCCACAGTTACGAAGGATTTCTATAGCTTTATTAAAGCCAGGAGAGCCTGTAGAGAGTTCGTGTTCGCCTCGGTTGCGGTGAGGCATGAACCGAGGAAACTGATCTCCTCTTGTATTTGGGGTAAAGACCCTCTTTCCCATTGAAGTGGTTAAAGAAGTAGTAGACAAAAGGGCCTAGGCCATCCTCTCGGCCGGCTAAACCCCTACCGACAGCAACATCAACAACAACTTCCTGTGACCGCGGTGCCTCAGACAGTTGCACAACCTCCAACGACGTACCATCTGGTACCTCAACAAACAGGGACACTGTCGCCAGTTCTTAACCCAGTCTCCGAAAGGCAGACTTCTTCCTTTCGTTTGAGAGCCAGAGGAACAGCCAGAGGTTCTTCTAGACGCCCCTTCAAGAGGAAGGGGATCCAGGGAAGGACGCGGTCAAGGAGGCAAGGCCTCAGGTCCACAACAGCAGAAGTATATACTTCAGGTAGGAGGGAGATTACAGCTTTTTAGGGATTGCTGGACCTTCGATCCCTCGGCCTACAGCCTAAATAAGAAGGGACTAGGTTGGAGCTGGAGCAGTCCTCCACCTCAATTTTCCTCAATTCTTCCAACACTCAACTCCCGCTCTGGAAGAATATGTCCGAGAGCTCTTAGTCAAAAGGGTAATCCGGAAGTTTAAGTCCATCAAATTCCAAGGAAGGCTGTTTTGTGTTCCAAAGGAGGACTCAGAAAAAACTCAGAGTCATTTTGGGCATATGCGTTGTCTATAGACTTGTTTGACGCTTATTGGCACGTTCCAATTATTCGTCACCTCTCCCCCTACCTAGGCTTCAAGTTACTTTGATAACTTTACGCCTTCAGAACCATGCCTTTCGGGCTAAACATAGCTCCAAGGATTTTCACGAAGCTCGCGAACGCAGCCGTCCATCAGTTACACCTAGAAGGGGTCCAAGTAGTAGCCTACTCGGACGACTGGCTGGTGTGGGCAGCATCCAGGATAGTATGCATGCAAGCTTCTAAGATAGTGATCCAATTCCTGGAACATCTGGAATTCAAGATCAACATCAAAAAGTCTCGTCTTTCTCTCCAGCTCAAAAATGTCGGTGGTTGGGAATCCACTGGAATTTGGGAGTCACATCGGCTTTCCCTTCCTAGTAAGAAGAGGAAAGAAATAGCAGGATCTGTCAAGAGACTATTGAATTCCAAACGGATATCAAGACGCAAACAGGAGAGAGTGCTGGGCTCTCTACAGTTTGCTTTGATAACAGATCAAGTGCTAAGAGCACAGCCTAAGGATGCAACAGGAGTCTGGAGAAAATATGCATCAAACGCGAGTTCACATTCAAGAGTTCCGCAATGTGACAGCGGACGCTCTATCTAGGTTTACACCTGTAGAGTCAGAATGGTCCCTTGGCGCAGGATCGTTCTCCTTCATCTTGAGTCAAGTCCCAGAGCTGCAGATAGACCTCTTTGCGACGAAACACAACAAGAAAATAGTTTGTTACGTGTCCCCTTACAAGGATCCGTTAGCGGAGGCAGTGGATTCTATGTCTCTGGGCTGGATCAGAGGGTCCTGTATCTATCTGTTCCTTCCGCACACCTCCTTTTGAAGGTCCTCGATATACCGAGATCCTTCAAAGGGAAAGCTGCAATAGTGGCCCACAAGTGGCCAAATAGCGTGTGGTTCCCTCTGGCATTGGGACTACGATTAAAATTCGTTCTGCTACTGGATCCATCCCTGTCTCAGCGAGTACAGAAGTCGACTGTCTTCGCTCCATCACAGAAAACACGGAACCAACATCTCATGATTTTCTCTCCTTAACGATGAGAAAAAGATTTGGTGTTTAAAACTCGGTTTAGACTTTTGGAGGAAACCAGAAGACATTATGAGGCTTCAGGGAAGAAATAGATATCCTCTGTCAATGCGAAGAAACTGAAAGAAATCCCGACAGATTCCTATTTATCATTCTTCATTCACCTTCATGAGCAAGGTTTAGAAGCCTACACAATTCTATTGTTCAAGCCAGCCATGACAGGTCAGATACCATATGCCTTACAGGTCGACCTTTCTAACGACGTTCTTAATGAACTAGCCCTTCAGCGCTTCCAAAGACCATTTGCTTGATCATTAGATATGATTCCTCATTGTGTATAAATAATGAACAATGAGGAATGTGCTTAGAAGGTTTTGAATTTAAGTCATATTTCTGTTTGTACTCGCCTTAGGGGCCAGAGTTATGAAATAGTGGCTCTCTCTACAGAGGAAGGCCACGTCCAGTTCTTGGAGGGAGAACTGATTCTATCTCCAGACCCAACGTTTCTTACCAGGAACAAGCTACCCACCAACAGGTGGGGTCCCTAGAGAATCTGCCCTTTGGAGGAAGATGCATCTCTATGTCCAGTGGAGTGCCTAAAGGTCTATTCAGACTTTATGGGAGGACAGCTGTTCAGATGAGAAACCCTGGGTTCAAAGTTATCTATAACTAAGGGCAAAATTCCCCCGTTTTATTCGCAGAACGGATCCAGACAGTACACCCGTGAGTCATGATCCAAGGAAAGTTGCCTCCTCCATAAAATTTCTTTAATTATATGGACTTTGAACATCCTTGTTTGCACACCGGCTGGTAGTCATCCAAGACGTTCTTTATGAACTATGTGAAGAAAGTGGAGCAACTTATGAGATATGTAGTAGCAGCAGGTAGAATTCTTTAACCTTCTGTTTTAAGTCTGCGAGGAACAGTGTAATTAATATGTGACGATTAATTAAGAGGTTGCGCCTGTAGTCACTGTATGTTACTACACGCTGAGAGATAGGCCACGAAAGTGTCCTTACGAACTGTTCCATTGACGTCGGCATTCTATAGCATAATACGGACACTTGTGCCAAGTATTCTTTACGCTAGTGTATGTAAGCAGTATACAGACTATATCATTATTATTAATAATTCTATTGAAGTGGCAAATCTGTTTCCTAGTAGATCAAACAATAATTTCTGTTGACTGTTTTTCTTTATGCTTTTACGCATATCATCCACATTATATAAATTTTATAAATGTGATCTGATATGTTCGTTTATTAAATTTTAATAAACTAGTTCATAATGAACCCTGCGTCTTTTCGCCCACACTAATTTTATTAGAAATGTACTGAGCATTAAGATTAAAATATGGATATTTTTATCATGGTATGTCTTTCGAGACTGTTCCCTGATTCAAGCAAAAGTCCACTCATTCTAACCCTTCCTTAGAAGGGTTGACGTGGTACCCTAACGGGTTGGCGGCAAAGAGGCTAAATTTATTTCTATGCGGATACAACCATTATCCAATAGTTACTAAGAGTGGTCACTTTGGGGAAGGTGTGACAAATTCATTCTGACTTTGGTGACTCTTATACAAACTTTCCTTTATAATGTATAGGGCGAGACCACTATAAAAGCTTGTCATTTTGTCATCCATAAGTTTTTATGTACTCCTCGAGACTTTTTCAGAGTCTAGTAGGACTCATCCCTGTAGGGAGCAGGAAGCACTAACATACTTCATGCTTAGATGAAATGATGTATGACGGTAACATCATAGGTCTCTAGATCTAGACGGAACAGGAAAATACTTTCTTGAGAGTTTAGCACTGATTGGGAATCCACAGATACAGTAATGCTCTGGTAAACTTCCATCAATACGACATGGCCTGAGCCCAAAAAACGGATATTGAGCGAAGCGAAAAATCTATTTTTGGGTGAGGTAGCCATGTCATCCTGATGGACCCGCCCATCCTTTTATTGTAAAAGGGCTTATTGACCCCTCCCTATAATACAGTATCTGTACCACCTCGTATATCGCTACAAGGAATAAAGAGGGCGCCACCGCCTTCATCAGATACACACTGGAAACGGAATAGGAGACATGCCTTATGAGCGCCTCTCTTTTCATTCTCGTTTCAGAATCTTGTCACTATTCCCCTTCGAACCGTTAATACTGTTTGGTGCAAAGATAGCTATGTGACTTGTCAAGAATACGTCCTCTGATATTATGCAATATCCCTGTGAGATTATTAAGGAATATTCGCTTCAGAAGTTAGAATTCTGGATACCTTACGGAAAAATTCTCTGAGAATATCACTGTAGTCAAATATACCCCGGAAAGCTACCTAATAGGAACTTCCATCAGGATGACATAGCTACCTCACCCAAAAATAGATTTTTCGCTTCGCTCAAAATCCGTTATATATATATATATATATATACATATATGTATATATATATATATATATATATACATATATATATATATATATATATGCACACATATATATATATATATATATAGCCCACTAGCACCCTCTCCACCATACCTGGGACCAGGGAAGGCCGGGCAATGGCTGCTGATGACACAGCAGGTAGACGCATGGGCTTACTTGAAACCCCCATCATTGTAATGCTCACAAGGTTGGCGAGGTTGCAGACACTACACGAAACTCGAACCCAATCCGGCTGTCGTCTGACAGGAACATTCCTATTAGGCCAACACAACCCTAGAGATTCTAGTATACATAAATGTGAAAGAAGTATTAGTGTTGACCGGTGACATTAGGGATATTATGCAAAATCTTTATCCTTATTATTTGTATATTATATACTGTGCTATATTCGCGAATATATTTTCTTACGCCATGTCTTCCTTAGTCTCTTGATCGTGGAAATATATATTCTGAATCAGTCTCATCATCAGCTCTGTTTTTTCTTTTTTTTTTTTTTTTCACGGCAAGCTCCGTCAAATGTCAAATGGCAATGGCATTAATCATCCCTTTCTTTCATTGCTGGCTGACTTTGACAGATGATATAAAGAGAATTCACGTTAGAGGAAGGAGGTTAGTGGAGTAAGATTATGTATATATATATATATATATACATACACACTCACACACACACACATATATATATATATATATATTTATATATATATATATATATATATATCTATATATATATATATATATATATGTGTGTGTGTGAGTGTGTATGTATATATATATATATATATATCGGTATATATATATATATATATATACATATATATGTGAGTGTGTGTGTGTGCGTCTATATATGCGTGTGTATGTATACATATCGGTGTATATATATATATATATATATACTGTATATATATAATTATATATATATATATATATATATATAAATCTATATATACATAAATATATATATAAATATGCATATATACACACACACACACACACACACATATATATATATATATATATATGTGTGTGTGTATATACGTGTGTAATAGAAATCGTTATATCTTTTAAAATCATTAATATTTCCTTCTTCAAGATTAGAGTAAAAGATATATTTTGCAATCTTGTAACCTGTAACGACTGGAAAAGGAAAATATGGAAAATCCAAAATACACATTACATCAAGTTAAAAAAAAAAAAAAACGTGTTAGTACGGTTATATGCAGTGGCTAACAGAAAGTTATGATCAGATGATAAAATTTCATAAATAATTTAGAAATATTTTGGAGTTCTGTAGAATGAATAGTATATTAATAGACTATAGAATACGGTTTATTAATATATTAAGAACATATTAGTTTATTTAATAACAAATATTGCTTTCATATATTTAGCATCAATTAGATAGGACAGTGAAACGAATTTCTTATTTTTTTTTATTTTCAAGTGCTTTAATACATTATGCAAATCGTAAATCACTAATTCTTCTTCAGTCTCTTCGAGAATAAATCTCTAGCATCTGTCATTCACATCTGTTTTATTTCAACATATTCACACAATGATTTTCCCAGTCTCCTCTTGATTTCACTTGGGTGGAATAATGTTCGCATTCCACAGAATGTGGAATTGTAACGTTTTAGCAGATACAAAGGCAGGTGTTCCTTCAGCCAAGAATAGCAAAGGCAGATATTCAGGTTATTGCTATTCAATTTCTACATGTGTTCGATGAGTACAGTTCGTTAAGGAATTAACTGCGTAATATAACTTTTACTTCAATAATATATATATATATATATATATATATATACTGAGTATATATACATATATATATATATATATATATATATCTATATATATGTATGTATATATATATATATATATATACACACACATATATATATATATATATATATACATATATATATATGTATGTATATATATACATATATAGATACATATATATATATATATATACATATATATATATATATATATATATATTATTGTCATTATTACTTGTCAAGCTGCAACCCTATTTGGAAATGTAAGATGCTATAAGCCCAAGGGCTCCAACAGGGAAAAAAGCCCATTAAAGAAAGGAAAAAAGGAAATATAAAACATTTTAAGAAGAGAAACAACATTAAAATGAATATCTCCTAAATAAACTTTTTAAACTTTAACAAACAAGAGGAAGAGAAATTACATATATTAATGTGCCCGAGTGTACCCTCAAGCAAGAGATCTCTAACCCAAGACAGTGGAAGGACATGGTCCAGAGGCTATGGCACTTCCCAAGACTAGAGAACAATGGTTTGATTTAGGAGTGGCCTTCTCCTAGAAGAGCTACTTACCATAGCTAAAGAGTCTCTTTTACCCTTACCAAGAGGAAAGTGGTCACTGAACAATTATAGTGCAGTAACCCCTTGGGTGAAGAAGAATATACAGTATACGGAGACCGGACATACATATATATACATACATATATATATATATATATATATATATACATATATATATATATATATATATATATATATAGGTCGGCCTTATACTTATGTGAATTCAGTTACTAACTATACATATTCTGGATTTCTGGACATTTTCAGATCATTAAATAAATAAATCAAGCCAAATTATACCTGATAAAACAAAGTGGAATAGCTAAATATATTTCTTATCTTTCCTTTAACATTCATTTCATATAATTTTAGCAAAGAATGCCAACAGCTCCTATAAGACAATTTCGTATATTACTCGAGGGAGTTTCGTCAAGAATAAATTCCCCGGACTAACATCAACCGTCATAGCTTATGTCTTCCAGGATTTCCAACCGAAGGAACTGAGTACTTCTAAAGTTGCTTTTGATTAAGTTCTCTCTTGAAGTCATAAGATTTTTTTTTTTTTTTTTTGTCAATCATTTATACCCGTAGGTTTTCCTTTTCAGTTATTCAGTATCTAGAATTCCATTATTTACTTTTTAACATAATAGAATTCATTATAAATGTAATACGCTATGATTACAATAGTTCCACTTACAATTAATTACATATATCTTGATAACTTAAAATTGTTTACGTAGTATTTGACATTTCTATATTTGCACAAAATTACTATCAATCAAAATATTTTTATTTGTAGTTCCATTGATTTATATCTTACAGATATTAAAGTGAATGGTCAATATCATTTACAAAAAAAAAAAAAAAAAAAAAAACATCGGTGTTATAATAAACCTATTTTAAAGATAATATTTCATTGCTTTATATTGGTAGTAGGTTGGCCAAGGCACCGGCCACCCGTTGAGATACTACCTGTAGAGTTATTTAGTCCTTTGACTGGTCGGGCAGTACTACATCAGGTCCCCTGTCTGGTTACGGCTCATTTCATCCTTGCCGAGACATACACAGAATAGTCTGGCCTATTCCTTACACATTCTCCTCTTTCCTCATATACTTGACGTTGAAATTACCTAAGAATTATTCTTCTCTTAAGATGTTATCTACTGCACTGTAATTGTTCAGTGGCTTCTTTCCTCTTGGTAAGGGTAGAAGCAACTCTTTAACTATGGTAAGCAGCTTTTCTAGGAGGAAACAAAAAAATCAAACCATTATTCTGTAGTCTTGGGTAGTACCATAACCTCTGCAACATGGTCTTCCACTGTCTTGGGTTAGAGATATCTTGTTTGGGGTTATACTGTGGCGCACCATTATATCTTGTTTCTCTTCCTCTTGTTATTTTGAAGTTTTTTTCCTTCTGTTATTTTCAAGCCTCTTTAGTTTTTATATGAAATATTAATTTTGATGTAATTTTTACTCTTAAACTTCTCTTGTAGTTTTTCCTTATTTCCTTTCCTCACTGGGCTATTTTCCCTGTTGGAGCCCTTTGCCTTATAGCATAATGCTTTTCAACTAGGGTTGTAACTTAGATAATAATAATAATAATAATAATAATAATAATAATAATAATAATAATAATAATAATAATAACAACGACAATAATAATAATAATAATAATAATAATAATAACAACGACAATAATAATAATAATAATAATAATAATAATAATAATAATAATAATAATAATAATAATAATAATAACATGAGTAGATGAGTGCTTGCATTCTTATGCAATAATTGGTAATCATCTAGTTTATATACGAAATATTTATTTTGATGTGATTATTGTTTTTAAACTTTCCTTGTAGCTTTTTCTTGTTTCCATTCCTCACTGGGCTATTTTCCCTGTTGGAGCCCCTGGCTTATAGCAATAATATTAATAATAATAATAACATGAAGATATGGATGCTTGCATTCGTATGCAGTATTTGGAAAGCATCTAGATCACCGATTATTTTTTTGTCGATGCAAATTTATCAGGTCCCCTAATCATCTAGTAAATAACTAACTATATATTTTTGC
>NC_090742.1:132126655-132134155 GCF_036898095.1 Palaemon carinicauda | reverse complement strand
AGACAAGTAAAGAGACGTGTTTGTACCCCTGTACCAGAATGTATAAAGGCAGAGGAAAGCTTCTTACTTCTCGTGCAACATGCATTTACAATCTATCCCAATGGAGAAACATACATCGAACAAGGTTCGTAACTTCTGTATTACTGTTGCTTTCATTTCATATTCAAGTATCCTGTCTTATACATTAATTACAATGGATAAGAGATCAAAGTGCGGGGACAATTGTGAAATAACTACAGTGATTCGTTACCTCTGTATTACTTTTTTTTTATTTCATAACCGAGTGTCTTGTATTTCCCATAAATTTTAATGGATTGGAGAGGGCATTACAGGGACAAATACAACATAACTGCAGTGATCCATTGTTTATGTATTAATGAGTTTTTTTTTTTTTATTTCATAATCAAGGTCCCTGTATTTTCCATTAATTATATTGGATTGTAGATCAAATTACAGAGACAATTGCAAAATAACTACTGGACAGTGAAAATGGCAGTGAACAAAAGGGATTTTATCAGCTCTTCTTTTTCAAATAAAATGAATTGTAAATACGTGAACTAAAAGAAACCGAACATATTCATATATCACTGTGTCGAATTGTAATATATTATTAAGTTTCACATTGGAAACCTATAGCATACGATATGTTGACCAGATCCCTCTTTAGATAAATTGGTTATTGGGTACTAACGATTGTTTACCATACTCTTCTATGCAAATTATATTCACAATAAAGTCTACGTTTGACGCCGTTCATTTTTATAGCACTTGTAAATGAGCTCTTATTAAATGAAGGAATACGTGAAAGGGTTGGAATTCAGTAGATTCGCTTCACCTGAGTTTTGACTAAGTTCTGTTATACCCTCACTCATAATACTGGCGTTACAAGAAATATATACAGTATATCTAAACACGAGCATGCACACACACACGCACACTCACACACACTCACACAAACATACACACACACACACACACACACACACACACACACACACATATATATATATATATATATATATATATATATATATATATATATATATATATATATATATATATATATATATATATATATTTGGGCTCAAGCCATGTCGTCCTGATGGAAGTTCCTATAGAGTAGCTTCCTAGGGTATATTACAACTACGGCGATATTCCAAGAGGATTTACCTTAAGGTACCAGAATTCTAACTTCTGGAGCGAGTATCCCTCGTGAAAGGGATATCGCGACATATCAGAGGACGTATTCTAGACACGCCACATGGCAATCTACATCCTGGACAGAGATTTCGTCTCGTAGGAGGTGATTGGCGAGATACGAATTCGGGAGAGAAAAAGGGGAGCCGCTCCCAAGGCTTCCCTATCCCCCGATTCGTATGCGTGCCTGGCGCCAATCCTGGCGCCATCTGTATTCCTTTTTGCGTAGCTTAACAACTCGGTGTTTTTTCCTGTTTTTCTCGCAAATCTTGGATTTATTCTACTTTTCATGGCTTCTCCGTCTTCGTCGGCCTCTGATAAGTTGAGTATAGTGTCTTTTATGTATAAATGTAGGCTCTTGGTAAAATTTTGATTGATTAATAGGATTAATCTTTGATACAAGAGCCGTAGCCTACCAGAGGCGTCTTGGACGCTGTCGCTCGCTAGGTATAAATTAGTTAGTCAGAGCGACATTCCTGGTTGTTTTGCTTTAATAAATTTTAGCTATTTAGCATTACATAGGATTTCCTTTCGTGCTTAGTATTATTTGGCGAAGTATTCGCCATTCTGGCCTACGCTAGGCCATGTAGCCTAGTCGTTTGGTCCTAGTACTTCATGCATGATTATGGTTTTTCCGAGTGTAATTAAAATTTTATTGAAGCTTTAGGCTATATTTTATACATTTTAGACTGTGTGGAATATTTCCAAGATAGTATACGAGTGAGTTTCG
The DNA here is from genome assembly GCF_036898095.1 of Palaemon carinicauda. Classification (NCBI taxonomy): domain Eukaryota; kingdom Metazoa; phylum Arthropoda; class Malacostraca; order Decapoda; family Palaemonidae; genus Palaemon; species Palaemon carinicauda. The sequence continues at coordinate 132,132,228 of NC_090742.1, read as the reverse complement.
GTGATTTAGGTAATCGATTCTCTGGGTGCCTAGGCTAGTTGCTTATGGAGCCTTAGTATACTTTATCATACTCCCCGGTTGCTTTCTTTTCTTCGGAGAAGGTATGCAATCCCTTTCCCTCTGTTTAAGCCTTGGGCTTATCCCTAAGTGGTTTTTTCCGAATTTATTTTCGATAAAACTATACTAGGGTGTTACTGTACCTTCCTGTTCCTGTAGTTATGGTTCAAGAAGGACAGAACAACAGAGTTTTTTAGTCTGAGTCTGTGTTGTCTGGCTTGGGGCTGAGTCCCCCTCGCTGACCTAACACAGACAAAGGGAGCTTAGCTCCCTTAGGTCACTACCGAAGGTTTCTGTGGATATGATTCCTTCTTTTGTGATCTACCAGACTAGTCCTTGTTGCTGTTCTCGGGGGAGGATAAGTTCTTTCCTTGGGAGTAGCAACGCCTTCCTTGCTTTGGTGCTCTGGGAGCTGGCAAGTATTGCTGGCCTTCCCCCTTAGATCTCCCTTAGGCTAAGATAAGTTTCTTGGCTGCGGGTGATCTGTCACTAAAGCAAGGTTGGCAGGACCCTCTTGTCCCTTCCCCCTCTTTCTTCGTAATGGCCGAGCCATTACTGTACTGTACGTCGTTCTACATCTGGACCTAGTATAGGTTAGGATGTGGAATTGACTCAGCCCCTTGCCGGCCGGCAGAGCTGCTGGCCGGCAAGGGTCTTATGTTTTCGAGTGCTGCCCGGACCTCTCTTGGTCCCTCATCCATGCCTGCCGGCAGAGCCAGACGGCATTGGTCAGGAAGCCTGAATTAGTTTCTCCCCTTCCTTATATGCACTCTTTCGGTTGCCGGGCTTGGAGGTTGTGTACACTCTTATCCCGGCATCCATTCTATTTTTCTTCTAGTGCTGTACCTGACCCGGCTGCCGGCCTATGAGGCCGGCAGCCGGGCAGGTGTAGTCCTCTGGTTCTTTTGCTGCCGGCTGGCATCGGTCTTGTACCTTTGCCGGCCGGCTTATGTCAGCCCTTGTCTGCCGGTCACCAAGAGTGTGGCCGGCAGCTGGGTACTACCTTGTGTAGTTGCTGGCCGGCAGCCATTGCCGGCCAACATTGGCTGTTACCGGCCGGCAGTTGCTTCCGACCGGCACAGGCATTTGAACCAGAGTGCTGCCGCCCTATAGCTGTTAAGTAGTATACTTTAAAGCTAGTTGTGGTGTGTGCCGGCCGGCAAAGGCAGGCCGGCACACATCCCCCTATACTGTACTAGTATTCTTCAGTATAACATATACAGTAAGAAGAAAACTATGGTAAGGGTTTTGGTACAGCACTGTGTCTTCTAACACTATTGTGTTTTCTTGCACATCTCTTTGCTGTTGTCCTCAGATAGGAAGCTGAGTTCTTTCCTGTCTATTATCCATGATTTTAAAATCATTGCTTAGGTGTGAGCTCCACCTGTTTCCTCTGGAAACCTTGCATTGGTTACTCTAGAAGAGATAAACCATTTTGATGGCTGCAACAATGGGTTGTGAGGGAAACACAAGTGTGTGTCTTTCCTTTATGAATTGTTATGCTATACTATGCATATCCAGTGATACATAGTTCACTTGATACTCATGGAAATTTCTTCTCTTTACAGGAGGACCCTCCGAAGTGCGGAAATGTTTTCTGCAACGTCCGCAGCAAGAACCTCTGCGGACATGACTGTTGTAGGAGACACGCAGCATGCGCTGTCTCCAAGGATGATCTCCAGTATTGGGACCCTCAGGTATGTACTGTATGCACTAACCTGATTACTGAGGCTTTTGATTCCCCTAGAATGGCGGAATCAAGGGATATAGCAAGGGAGAAGCTTCGTACTTGGGTAAGGGGCTTCAAGAGGAACACCTCTGGCCCTTATCTTTCAAGTGAGAAGATGAGGGCGTATCTTTTTCCCCAGGCATCAGCTGATGCAGTGATTCCCCAGCCTCAAGAGGAGATCCCTCAAGATCAAGTCCAGGTGGACGTGGAAGTCGCAGTCGCGATGCAAGACATCCAGTTAGATGACAGGATGTCTGACCTGGACGAACGTTTGGAACAAGACCTCCTGGCAGAAGGTCAGGATGAAGTTCAAACCCCGGATGTCGTAGAGGATGAGGTCGACGAGGTGTCGGCTACTCCGGTTCAGATTCCGGAGCCTATCCCCTCAACATCGGCCGGTCTCCCAGTAGAACTGGGACAGGCCCTCTCTTCGATTGTTGGAATGATCCAACAAATGCAGAAGGAGTATCAGGAGAAGGCGGCTGCTATGGAACTGCGTATGCAGTCCCTGGCAGAATCACGTGGGCCCCGGAAAAGGCTCAATGTGAAAGACCTTCCCTTATGCTCAGATGCTAACCCATGGAGGTATGCTGAACACATGCCGATGACGACTGGAAAGATCGTCATCTCGGATAAGCTGGGTTCAGTTCCCCTAGAGGAGGTGGAATTCTGGCCCAGCAAGTCATCATATCCGGACTGCTATGTCCGGCTGAGAAAAGAACCAGCTTCAAGGGAGGAGACAGAGCCGAAGGAGGTCATAATTATGGACCACGCTAAGGCTCAAGCCCTACTTTCATCCTCAATGAAAGAGAGGGGCTTCTCTAACTCGAAGGTAGCTGCATTGAGCAAGAAGCTCCCTTCTTTTGTGTCCTCTCCTGCTAGAGCCTTCCCCTTTCTACAGAAAGGGTTTGCGGCTGTCCTAAAGGCAGTCGAGGCCGGCAAGCCTTGCCCCTCCCTGGAGGAGTGTAAACCCTTGTCGCTGGCCCTGCCTATGGACCACAAAGACTGGAAGGATGTCCATCTGACATTCTCAGTGAGAAAGTTGGAGGCTGATATTGCCGGACGGCAATTCGGCGAGGACCTCCCCAAGCTGTCCGACTCTCTTTTACGAAGAGAGTTCGAGACAAAAGAAAGACTGGCTGCCTCAATGTCTCATCAGACTACTCTTGAGACGATGGCAAGTGACCCCAAGGTCCATGAAATGTTCATGGTAGTGGCTAAGTCTCACCTAGCCAAAGTGACGAAGGACCTTTATAGCTTCGTCAAGGCAAGGAGAGCTTGCAGGGAGTTCGTGTTCACCGGGGCTACGGTGAGACACGAGCCAAGGAAGTTAATCTCCTCCAACATTTGGGGAAAAGACCTTTTCCCTACCGATGTGGTCAAAGAAGTTGTTGATAAGGCCGCCGTGGAGAATAGAAACCTTCTCCAGAAGTGGGGCCTGGCTATCAAAAGAAAGTCTTCCCCGGATGAGGGTCCTCAACCAAAGAGGAAGAATATGAGGATTAGGCTACCGTCTCGGCCAGCCAAGCCTTTTAGACAGCAACAGCAACTGCAATTGCCATTGCCTCCAGTGCCCCAGATGGTGGCACAAACCCCGACTACTTTTCAGTGGGTACCCCAGGCTGTGCCAGGTCAGTCAACCACATTCACCCCAACGTTCGAAGGACAGTCTTCTTCCTTTCGTGCAAAACCTAGAGGAGCAGCCAGAGGCTCGTCTAGGCACCCCTCAAGGGGAAGGGGATTCAGAGGTGGTCGTGGTCAGGGAGGCAAGACCTCAGGACGGCAGTCCAAGTGAAACGATACCGGTAGGAGGGAGACTGATGAAATTTTGGGATCGCTGGACCTTCGATCCCTGGGCCCAAAGCCTACTCAAGAATGGACTGGTCTGGAGCTGGTACAGCACTCCACCCCCGTGCCTTCGGTTTTTCCAACACTCCACCCCCGTTCTGGAGGAGTACGTTCAAGAACTGTTGGAGAAAAAGGTGATCCGAAAGGTGAAGTCCATCAAATTCCAAGGGAGGCTGTTTTGTGTTCCCAAGAAAGACTCGGAAAAGCTCAGAGTCATTCTGGACTTGTCGCCACTCAACAAGTTCATAGTGAATTGCAAATTCAAGATGCTAACACTGCAACACATAAGGACCTTACTGCCCAAGAGGGCATACTCAGTCTCTATAGACTTTTCAGACGCCTATTGGCACATTCCAATCAGCCGTCGACTCTCCCCCTACCTAGGGTTCAGGCTACAACGGAGACTATACGCCTTCAGAGCCATGCCATTCGGGCTAAACAGAGCCCCAAGGATTTTCACGAAGCTTGCGAGCGCAGCTCTCAAACAATTACGCCTAAAGGGAATTCAGGTAGTAGCCTACCTGGACGACTGGCTGGTGTGGGCAGCATCCGAGACCGAATGCTTGCAAGCTTCCAGTCAGGTGATCCAGTTCCTAGAGTACCTAGGCTTCAAGATCAACAGAAAAAAGTCTCGACTTTCTCCATCCCAAAAGTTCCAGTGGCTGGGAATCCACTGGGACCTTTTGTCACACAGTTTCTCCATCCCGACGAAGAAAAGGAAGGAGATAGCGGGCTCTGTCAAGAGACTTCTAGATTCCGAAAGGATATCAAGACGCGAACAGGAGAGGGTACTAGGCTCTCTCCAGTTTGCTTCAGTGACAGACCCAGTGCTAAGAGCACAGTTAAAGGATGCAACCGGAGTTTGGAGAAGGTATGCATCAAACGCGCGAAGAGATCTGAGAAGACCAGTGCCGCCTCGGCTACGTACTCTTCACAGGCCTTGGTCCCAAGCCAGACATTCACTCAGACGCCTCAAAGGAGGGATGGGGAGGTCACTCTCATCGGAAAAAAGTCCAGGGGACTTGGTCCAAGCTATTCAGGACCTTTCATAAGAAAGTCTCCCCGCGTCACTCGATCCACATAAGATTGGTGATGGACAGCGAGGTGGTTGTGAGATGCTTGAATCGACAAGGGTCGAGGTCACCACCTCTCAACCAGGTGATGTTAGCCATTTTCCGATTCGCGGAAAAGAAGAAGTGGTACCTGTCGGCAGTTCACCTTCAAGGAGTCCGCAATGTGACAGCGGACGCTCTATCCAGGTTCACACCGATAGAGTCGGAATGGTCCTTAGACGCAGGATCATTCTCCTTCATTCTGAATCAAGTCCCAGAACTGCAGATAGACCTCTTTTGCGACGAAAGACAACAAGAAGTTGCCCCTGTACGTGTCCCAGTACGAGGACCCCTTAGCGGAAGCAGTGGACGCGATGTCCCTCGACTGGAACAGATGGTCCAGGATTTATCTGTTCCCTCCTCACAACCTTCTGTTGAGGGTCCTCAACAAACTGAGATCCTTCAAGGGGGTAGCGGCAATAGTGGCCCACAAGTGGCCGAACAGTATGTGGTTCCCCTTGGCGTTGGAACTACAGATGAAGTTTGTGCCGCTACCACATCCAGTTCTGACCCAGCGAGTCCAGAAGTCGACTGTCTGCGCTTCATTACAGAAAACCCGGACCCTGCAGCTCATGATTTTCTCGCCCTTGCGGTGAGAAAGCGTTTCGGGATTTCGAAAGCCAGCATAGACTTCCTAGAGAAATATAAGTGCAAATCGACTAGAAGGCAATATGAGTCATCTTGGAGAAAATGGGTGGCCTTTGTAAAGGCAAAGAATCCGCAGGAGATCTCAACAGACTTCTGCTTATTTTTCTTCATCCACCTCCATGGCCAAGGGTTGGCAGCTAACACGATTTCAGTGTGTAAATCTGCTTTGATGAGACCCA
>NC_090742.1:132109155-132119155 GCF_036898095.1 Palaemon carinicauda | reverse complement strand
ATTTGATCAGGAACATTTGGCAATACTGCTATCTATTCAAAAAGGTAAACTAAATATATATTTTACCTTTCTTACTGTATTCGCATAATAGGATATTAGCTAGAACGATTTCTCGAATGGTATATATAAGCAAAACACTGACTTGAAATACACGTAAATAATTCTCGATATTCATAGAAATTGGCAACTACTTTTCATAACAAAACATCTCGTGATTGAGGAGTCCTAGGGTACTTTAGAAACTAAAGTAATTTAGTAAACCTTGATATAAAAGAGTAAGTAATCATTATTTACATATAAGGTCAGAGTATTTTGAATTATGGTATTCTTTTTTTATTCTCTTTCTCCTAAAATACTTATTCTTTAATATTTAAGTAATCTATACCATATCCAGATAAAGGATGATATTTCAACCTGAAATGATTTAATGAAGATATATAGTTATTGAAGATAAAAGGTCACAAAACTTTTTAATGAGGTGATGAAATATATATATGGCCATTGGGAAACATTGACAGTGTACCAACCGTGTGTCACACAATTGTACATAATTCCTTTTGCATATATTATGCTTGTATCTTCGCTCTTCCCTCGCACTAAACGAACATGAAAATTTATGTCTGCTGTTTCCTCTGTAACATTGTCTGTCTTATTAACTTGTTATGTCCTGTTGCCTTGAGGTTTTGTATATAAAGAAGAGTGTTCTATAACAATATAACTCAGTTGATTGCATCCCGCCTTTGAGTTCACAACCCTCTCTCGGCCCGTCACATTGGTGACCCCGGAAGTCGATTCGCTCCCAATGCCTTCCACCCCCACCTCCCTCGCCCCTCCATCGTTGGTACTATGACGGAGACGGACTCTACTACAGCAGTTGGCGCTGCGGCCACCCCATTGAAACTTTCACCGTTCGCCAGCGGAGAAGCGTTTGCTTGGTTTCAACGCGCAGAAGTCCACTTTTGTATCAGGGGCGTGACTCGCTCAACCACCAAAGCGGATTATGTTCTCGCGGCGATACCCGAGGACACCTTCCCAGAAATATCCGACTGGCTTTGTGAACAAGGAGTTACCCCAATAGCGTATGACGCCCTCAAAACATACCTTCTGCAGCAGTACTCGCCGTCGCCAGCCGCCCGTATAGCAAAGCTTTTTCAGCTCTCGCAATAACCATTGGGGGACCAAAGGGCTTCGCTTGCCCTCAGGGAAATGACCAGTATCGCTCGCCTTCAACCTGCCGCATACGGCTCTCCTCGTGAGGTGAACCTACTTTGTGCCCTTTGGATACGCCGTTTACCCGAACCTGTACGCGCTGCCATACCCGATGTCGATAGTTTACCCATAAAGGACTTGATGACCAAAGCCGACGCCCTTATGGACAGCCACTTCAAGACCTCCATCAACACCTCCACCCCTGACGATGAGGATGCCTATTCAACGTCAACCGAAGCTGACATGAATGCCGTAGGACATACACGCCTACCCCGTGACGTGCCGAAGCGGCGACAAAGCCGCCCACCACCCACCTATCGCTCGCGCCCCAAAGAACGACTTCTACAGCCACTTACTACCTCTCATCCACCGCAGTTATGTTACTACCACTTCAGACTCGGGGCAACCGCGAAGAAATGTGCCAAGGATTGTCAGTGGCCAAAAATCGTGTAAGTAGGCCATCGCTTGTGGCGGTGGCCTCCCATGTCAAGGCACGATGTAGTCTGTCTACATCTTCCGACGTCTGCTTGGTAGCTGACAACAGATCTGCGATACCCACCTACGGTTACGAGAACCTCACATTATCGTTCGGAAACGGTAAATTCAATTGGAAGTTTCTCGTTGCTGAAGTCACAATGCCAATCCTCGGTGCGGATTTCCTCTCTCATTTCCACCTTCTGGTCGATGTCGCCCACCGACGATTGGTCAACGCAGATTCGTACTTGTTGACACCTCTTCAACCCGCCCCCTCTAACCTCGCTCTCCCCATCAGTGCACCCACGGATGCCTACGCCCACCTCCTCACGTCGTACCCGGAAGTTTTCCGTCCAGAACTTTGCCAAACGCCCACGGTTCCTGCCAAGCACGGTATTTATCACCATATCAAGATGACGGGACCCCCAGTCTTCGCAAAATTCAGACGTCTGGCACTGGAACGATTGGCAGCCGCCAAACAGACGTTCGCCGAAATGGAGAAAATGGGCCTTTGCCAAAAGGCCTCCAGCCCATGGTCGTCACCCTTACACATCGTTCTGAAGAAAGACGGCTCCCTCCGTCCGTGCGGGGATTACAGGCGCCTGAACATGCAAACAGAACCTGATCACTACCCCCTCCCAAACATTGCCGATGTGACCTCCTACCTGCACAAAGCGAAGGTTTTCTCTACGCTCGACCTCCTGAAGGGGTATTATCAGGTGCCTATGAACCCAGAAGACATCCCCAAGACCGCCATCACCACTCCGTTTGGCACATACACCTTCAATTACTCCTGTTTTGGCCTTCGTAATGGTGGGGCAACGTTTCAACGTCTCATGGATGGCATCTTAGGGGACCTCCCTTTCTGTGTATGTTATGTGGACGACATACTTGTGTTCTCCTCCTCAAAAGAGGAACACCTCCGTCACCTGCGCATCGTGCTCGACCGCCTGCAACAAAATGGCCTTGTAGTCCGGTACGACAAGTGTACCTTTGGCGCCAACGAAGTGTCGTTCTTAGGGCACCGTATCACTCCTGAAGGAGTCCATCCCATCCCTGAGAAGGTAGCAGCCGTTCAGATTTTCCCCGCGCCCTCGACCGTCAAAGCTCTGCAGGAATTCTTGGGCATGATCAACTATTATCACCGTCTTCTGCCAGCCATTGCCGCCACTCTTACTCCCCTCTATGCCTCCCTCAAGGGCAAGCCAAAGGACCTGAAGTGGGGGTCCCCTTCAAGAAGCAGCCTTCTGCAATGCAAAGAAGGCCCTATCAACTGCTGCGGCTCTCACTTTTCCTATTCCACACGCCCCTCTCCTTCTCTCCACCGATGCCAGCGACGTCGCTATTGGTGCAGTACTCGAGCAGGTGGTCAAAGGCTCGCCCCGACCATTGGCCTTCTTCAGCAGAAAACTGTCCAAGGAAGAATCGGGTTATTCTACCTTCGATCGAGAATTGCTGGCGGTGCACTTGGCTGTCTGTCACTTTCGCCATTTCTTAGAAGGTACGCCCTTCGTCATCCGCACGGACCACATGCCTCTGGTGCACGCCTTCACTCGACAATCTGACGCCTGGTCCGCCCGTCAACACCGACATCTCTCCGCCGTGGTTGAATACAATTGCACCCTCCAATACGTCCCTGGGAAAATGAATCCCGTTGCCGATGCCCTGTCAAGAAACAAGTTGGCTGCCGTTCAACTGAGATTGGATTACAACGCCCTGACTGAAGCCCAACGACAGGATCCAGAGTATCAAGCTTGTTGGACATCCTGCACGGTCCTCCGTTGGGAAGATTTTCCCCTCGAAGACTCCAACACCACCCTCGAAGACTCCAACACCACCCTCCTCTGTGACGTCAGTACTGGTAGACCGCGACTTGGATTCCTGCTCCCATGCGCCGACAGGTGTTTGATTTCATTCACGGCCTTTCACATCCCTCGTGCCGTTCTACTGCACAGCTGCTGAAGGCAAAGTTCATTTGGCACGGCATTTCTAAGGATGCTAAGGATTGGGTCCGCGCCTGTTCTTCTTGCCAAACTTCCAAAGTACATCGACACACGGATTCAGGAGTATGCACCTTTCCTCAACCTCAGCGTCGTTTCGCACACATTCACTTTGACGTTCTAGGCCCCCTACCCACATCACAAGGAAATCGTTACCTGTTTACCGTCATCGACCGCTACACTCGTTGGCCTGAAGCCATTCCCATGGAAACTGCAAAGTCCGCCTCATGTACATCTGCCTTACTCTCTGGATGGATTTCAAGATTCGGTATCCCTGAGCATATTACTTCTGACAGGGGAACCACTTTCACATCTCAATTGTTGACGTCATTAGCGAATCTCCTGGGCATCACCCTACATCAGACAACGGCCTACAACCCCGCTGCCAATGGAATGGTTGAACGTTTTCATCGCACCCTCAAAGCAGCTTTGATGTTCCGCTGCAAGGATTGCAACTGGTTTACTCAGCTTCCCTGGGTCCTCCTGGGAATAAGGACCACTCCTATAGACGCCCTCGACGTCTCGGCAGCTGAAATGGTGTATGGCGACCCGTTGGTTGGTCGTTCCTTCCGAATTTTTTCCTTCTAAAACCTCCTCCGGCGATCTCCAGCGCATACGTCACGTCGTGGGAAAATTTACTCCGTGCCACCAGACTTACAAGCCCCCAGCGAAGCATCACATACCAACGGAATTGCACTCTGCAACGCACGTCTTCCTGCGCAACGACACTAGCAAGCCACCACTAACGCCCCCTTACACGGGCCCTTTTCTTGTGATCCGACGCAGTCCGAAAGCATTCCTACTAAACATTCGGGGCAAAGAAGACTGGGTCTCCATTGATCGTCTAAAACCTGCTTATCTTCTGCCAGATGACCCACCTACAGTTCGCCTCTCCAGATCAGGGCGCCCTATTTAACATATACAGTATGTCATTTTTAGGGGGGGAGCCATATACCAACCGTGTTTCACACAATTGTACATAATTCCTTTTGCATATATTATGCTTGTATCTTCGCTCTTCCCTCGTACTAAACGAACATGAAAATTCATGTCTGCTGTTTCCTCTGTAACATTGTCTGTCTTGTGAACTTGTTATGTCCTGTTGCCTTGAAGTTTTGTATATAAAGGAGAGTGTTCTATAACAATATAACTCAGTTGATTGCATCCTGCCTTTGAGTTCACAACCCTCTCTCGGCCCGTCACAACAGCCTTATTGGATAAAGATTAGATGAATTAAGAGACTAGTAGGATGATAACAATAAATTTCGAGGGATATAGGAAAAATAGATAAACGTAAAACGTAGTTTGATAAATGTTAAAATAAAACAACAGAAATATATACAGGCAAAGGAAAAAAGTAACTTTCTGGTGAGATGCAGTTTTCATAGTAAATATGCAAAGAATTAAAAAAAAAAAAAATATATATATATATATATATATATATATATATATATATATATATATATATATATATATATATATATATATATATATATATATATATATATATATATATATTGAATCGTTTAAAAACTTCTGAAATGGGGGAAGAATGTTATAAGTCCACATAATACAAAAAAGGGGGGATAAAACTAGGAGATCTCGAAAACAAAAGCTGTCTTCTAGGTTGGATGAATTAAAAAAATTACAAGGAGGAAATAACAACACTCTTCAAAATACAATATTCGAAATGGAAATGAGGAGAGGTAAAATGTAAAGGAAAAATATCACAAAGATTTAATTAGGAAGAAAAGCTAAGAAAACAAGAAGAGGAATGGATGTTATTTAAAGGGCTTAATTCTGACGAACGTAACGGGGTAATAAATATTTCAAAAGGATCTTTTCTAAATAGATCCTGGAAGATTGAAAGTCAACGCTTTGGATATTGAAAAGGAAAGTAGGTAGGAACCGTTATGAAACGGAAATTGTGGAGAATTTATGAACTGGAGAACTAAACATATCTTGGCTTTTAAAAAGCGTTCTGCTGAATGTTCGTAAAGAGGCAAAGCTACTCAGAAAAAGTTTGAAATTCTTGCCAAGAATAGAAATGACTTTAAGGTTTGAATGTTTTTATACAAATGCGTTTATGCCACTAATTTATAGTTTAATTAAGTTCAATAATTTACTACAGAATATATGGACGTATTCTCAAGTGACATCTCTAATAAATAAGTTGATACAAAAGCTCTTATATAACTAAGTTATGTGGTTCTTTGATGAAATAATTTGATTACAAGATTATGAATTTGAAAAGGATTGTTACTATATGAAGATGAAAGTAGGTCGTTTTCATGATTGATAAAAGCATGAAAGTCTTATACGCTTAAAAGATATGATATGATCTGATGTTTTGTATTATCTAATCATATTACAAGGGTGATAATATTAGCTGTTATTTAGATAATATTAACTCTTATCAGTGTTTCTCTTTGTATTCCTAATGAGATTAATTCAATAAAAAGGTGATTAAATTTAGCTTCAATAATCGTTTTGCCAAGTAATATGAATATTCCAATTCCACTTTATAATGTAAAAAGGTACAGAGATAAATTTGAAACATGAGCAGTTTACCAATGTGGTTTTATAAAATAGTATCATATCATTTATTTCTTTAAACAAATAATTGATGACACAAGCAGGAATTTTTTTTTTTTTTTTTTTTTTTTTTTTTTTTTTTTTTTTTTTTAGGTAAACATAATTCGTAAGATAATAATACATCAATAAAAAATAGATTCCCTAAGCCAATCATGTAATTAAATTTGCATGATACTTACTTTTCATAATAGTGATTTTTTCTATATGCATAAGAATAAAAACACATACAGATATATATTTGTAGTTTGCCCATTATTAACGCTAATACCCATTTGCCTTTGATAAAGCTGATTATAAGATAAATAAATTATCTTGATGATTATACGTTTTGCATTAGTAGTTCAAAGTGAAATCTCCGACTCATAATACTAATGAAAACAATAAAAAATATATCTAAGCTAATGAAAAGAAAAAATCAGAAAATGTAATGCTAATAAATTTCCTAAATTTGATTTTCATTTTAAAAGATCAAAATTTCTGTGTTTTTACATCAACATCAAATACTTCGCACTATCTTCATTTACGTGCATAAATAACCATGACTGGCAGCATTATCTTTCTTCCAGACTTTGTTTCATTTCAAGCAAGCATTTTCTCTGATTGAGTTCTAAATAAAGGAAAAACTACGATACTGCTGGTGATACAGCAAGCAAAGATTTTACTTCAGACATACAAGTACTGGCCTTATGATTAAAAAAAAAAAAAAAAAAAAAAAAAAAAAAAAAAAAAAAAAGAGCTCATAAAATCATATGTAAAGTTGATATATATCAATCGGACCTTAAAAACGGAAAAAAAAGTCTAATTGATATCCAGAGGATATTTATTGATTGTTGATATCGCCACTTGATTCAATCACACACCTCTATATACATTCTTTTACCTATTTCTGATATAGGGAGGTAGTAAAAACAACTTTCAAAGACATAGGTATGAGAACAAAATTATCCGTATGCTTTTGAAGAGAGAGGATTAAAAGATATCGATATACATCATAGCATAAGCGAGGAGACAAATGTGGTCATAGTTCATGAAAAGGCTTTGAGAGAGAGAGAGAGAGAGAGAGAGAGAGAGAGAGAGAGAGAGAGAGAGAGAGAGAGAGAGTAACTGTCAGTTAGTTTTATCTAATATAAGATTTTCAAATCATGAGTTATGGTAATAAATTTTGAATCATTTGTGAAAGCGATGTGCATTATACTGAAGCGCGAAGTTGTGTTTTAACTAACTCACAAACGTTTCATATCCCCGTGGCTTTTCAAGCACTATTGGCCAGGGGATTTCACGTACGGTATTATTACGTGCTTTGAATGATAATTATATGATCTAAATTACTGCTATAAACAATTTCCTTAGGCAATAAAAATTTTAAAATTCCTATGGCCAAAATAATCCAAATAGAATTAGATTTTCATAATTATTTTATAATCTTATCAGCAAAAACAGAAATAAAAGGTTAAGCTTACCTTAACAACCACTTCATATAATTCCCTTCTTCAGGATTGCTGACATAAAAAAACAATTTATCCATGACCGAAGAGGTTCCAGGTTTGTGAACACCGTTTGCTTTACGGCGCCTCTGCTGAGCTTCGGACTCCTGTCACGGTCGTCATGGTGCTCGCATTCCATTCCTTCCATCCCATCATCATCCTTTACATATGACCTTACCTCCTTCATATCCATATCACACTTACGAGATGCTAGTAATTTGGCAAGAGCCCGCGGTCCCCTTTTAGGAAGGCTAATCTAAATTCATCCATCCATCCACCACTTCATACGCAGGTAGCCAATACGCGAGATATCAGAAAATATATTCGAATTCTAGAGAAAGATCAATTTGTTATTGAATTGTTTATAAGTATGATAATGTCTCAATTTGCGTGTTTAAATAAATTCATTGAATAAAAGATAGTGTCAGTAGCAATATCGCAAAGCCTAAAATATGGTATCCATAAATGGCTAATCAATTACTGTTGGTCTTGGGTAATGCCATAGACTATGTACCATGGTCTTGTAGTGTCTTGGGTTAGAGTTCTCTTGCTTGAGGGTATACTCAGGCACATTATTCTCTCGTCAATATCTATAGATGACAGGCCTAATTTGATGTTATTACTGAGCTTGAGACATTTTATATTGTTATTTATTACTTCATATAACCTATAGAGTTTGTTTATTTTCTTATATCCCTTTCTCACTGGGCTATTTTCCTTGTTGGAGGCCTCGGGATTATAGCATCCTGCTTTCCAAGTGGGGTTGTAGCTTAGTAAGTAAATAATAATAACAATAATAATAATAATAATAATAATAATAATAATAATAATAATAATAGTAATAATAATAATAATGATAATAATAATAATAACAATAATAGAAATATTGCAATTGAAGGTAGTATGTTGGCCAGGGCACCCGCCACCCGTTGAGATACTACCGCTAGAGAGTTATGGGGTCTTTTGACTGGCCAGACAGTACTTCATTGGATCCTTCTCTCTGGTTACGGTTCATTTTCCCTTTGCCTACACAGGCACTGAATAGTCTGGCCTATTCTTTACATATTCTCCTCTGTCCTCATATACCTGACAACACAGATTACTAACAATTCTTCTTCACTGAAGGGGTTACTGCACTGTAATTGTTCAGTGGCCACTTTCCTTTTGTAAGGGTAGAAGAGACTCTTTAGCTATAGTAAGCAGCTCTTCTAGGAGAAGGACACTCCAAAATCAAACCATTGTTCTCTAGTCTTGGGTAGTGCCATAGCCTCTGTACCATGGCCTTCCACTGTCTTGGGTTAGAGTTCTCCTGCTTGAGGGTACACTCGAGCACATTCTCCTATCTTATTTTTCTTCCTCTTGTTTTGTTACAGTTTTTATAGTTTATATAGGAAATATTTATTCTTGTTACTCTTCTTAAGATATTTTATTTTCCTTTTTTCCTTTCCTCACTAAGCTATTTTCCATGTTGGAGCTCCTAGTCTAATAGCATCCTGCTTTTCCAACTAGGGTTGTAGCTTAGTAAGTAAAAATAATAATAATAATAATAATAATAATAATAATAATAATAATAATAATAATATACACACCATAATGAAACAGTAATTATAAAATCATTGCTTATTAAAAAGAGAAATCAAGTTATCAACAGTGAGAATAGAAGGAATCTTTCCTCGTTCTAGTTTTACCATTTATCCAGATATTATGAATTATATATTGTCAAACGATGAAAGGGAAGCAAGGGGAGAGGAATGCACGAGGGTCAACTAATATTCAGATAATGAGAAGAGAATTAATAGATGTTCAGCTTTCACCTTCCGGCTATTGTTGTTGTTTTAATTGTAATTATAACTACTGAGGTTATTGTTGATCATATTATCTTCATTATTTCAATATTATAAGTTTTCATGAAAAGTCCTTATTACCTCTTCAAAACTTGACTTTTGCATTGCACATTTGTAATATTTTTTAAAAATATATATTTTTTTATTTTTCATTTGTGCTTATTTTTCCAATTAATATAAATTCTCCATCTAATTCTTCATGCTGACTTCATCCATTTCTTTGTAATTGTTGTTATTCGAATTACTATTGTAACTATTCAGGATAATGTTGATAATATTATCATTATTATTTCAATATTATAAGTTTTCATAAAGAAAACCCCTTCTTATCTCTTCAAACCTTGACGTTTATTTTACATATAGTTTAGAGCAGAAAATTTTATTTTCCATATAT
>NC_090742.1:132089155-132096655 GCF_036898095.1 Palaemon carinicauda | reverse complement strand
TACTTAACGTCCTGAGGTTTTTTCTTTCTTTTTTTTTTTCTTTTTTTGTAGAGGTGGAGGTAATGAAGCTGGTACTCCCGGTCTCCCTTAGATGTTTCTGTTTTACATTTACAAACGTTTTTAAGACTTCTTGATCAGTCATGATGAACCTTGGCAGCTTGCACGTACATTTGTTGAATTCTGAATATTTTTGTGATTTCATTTTCTAATAATGATATTGTAAGATTCATGAACCCTTTAAAAGTCAAATTATAGTTAAGCACTTTCAGAACATTACCATGTCACTGAGGAACTTGCACGGATTCTCTAGTGATCACATTTGACCAGCCACTCTGGTGGAAAGCTCCCACCATGTTAGAAAGAAACCTCCTTGACAGTGAATTGCGTTCCGTTGTTGTCAGTCTGGGAGGGTTCCATACAGAAATGAGCTACCTAGGTTGTATTGGAAACCTGATGTCGGGTTCTAGGCTGCAGGAGATTCTTAAAGTAGTTTATTCTATCGTGCAAGGCTTTGGCAAGGGCAGTTAGGGGACATCTCTTAGTGGATTGAGGGCTCAAAATGTTGCTGATAGCTAAAGCCTACAGTATAGATCGCTTCCCAATATCAGAAAGTTTCTGCCATCCCACAATAAACATTGAATTACAATGCAAGAAAGTTGAGGGACCTACTGCAGGAAGTGATCCTGTGGACTTAGGTTCCAGCGCTAAAACACAACTCAAGCTGCTGGAAGATCTTGGCGTATTAAATACCTTGCTGGGAGATTTGTTGTCTGGGTAAAAGCAGCAGCTGGTATAGAATCGTATCAAATCGTCCATAGAATTGCTGAGAAACTGTAGTCTGAAAAAGCAGTTCTGAAAATAATCGATACCCTGAGAAGCTTCATAAAAGCAGAAAGAACCTGACACTGGGAACTACATCTTCAAAGCCTCTTTGATATGTTGCCATACTTAGCAGCTTATGGACACAATCTCTACACCAAATCTGTATATATATATATATATATATATATATATATATATATATATATATATATATATATATATATATATATATATATATATATATATATATATATGTATTTGCAAAAAATAATGAATCTCCCAATTGAAAAGCCGGATATATATGAACACTTTGGGAAAGATCTTCACATGGTCTGCAGATCTGATCGACTTTGGACCGTATTGTCCACCGACCTGGTAATCAAGCAAGTCTTCATGAAGAGTTTGAACTCAGCAGGGTGCATGACCAGAGGACGAGGAATGAGTGAAGATCAGAGATCCTTGTGGGTTGTTTCCTCTCTGTCTTGTGCAGAAATTTATGATGCAGTGGAAGAATTTACATTATTTTAGTACGTGAGCAGAAAGCAAGGATGCTAGAGATAGCTAGGATATAGGGGCACTAGTCAGCATCTTTCCGTCGAGAAATCCCTTCACTGACACCAAGGACCTGTGCAATATTGCCACTAGTGTCACAGCTATAGCTTCTGTTAATGTTACCACAACAAAAGTTGTTGGGAACGCAGTTCTGGAGTGAAAGAATGGAAAAGAAACCTCATTACTCAAAGCAGCAAATAAATCAACCTTGGCGAATGCAAGGTGGCACAATGACTTGTAATATCCAAGTGTTGAAGAAGGGGCTAAATACATACGGGATGGAGGTGCATTGCTACACCGCACTCTGTGGATATGTGGAAACACTTAGGATGACATCCTTGAAAGCTACAGTCATTATGTAGCCAAAAAGCATGGGAAGCTACCGTGGTCTTTGATCGGTACTAGACCGCTCCATCTACGAAAGACAGCGACCACCTTCAAAGAATTAACGAAGTACTGGGAACAACCATTCACTTTTCCACAGAAATGAAACGGCAAACTAAAATGCAAGAAGTTCTTGCCAACAAAGAAAACAAACAAAGTTTATTTGCATATGCAGCAGGAGCTGGAGATTTGTTGATCGTTCAAACTGCAGTTGCTTATACTGTTCGTTGTGAGAGCATACTGGTTGGAGATTATACTGATTTACTTATTCTTCTCTGTTATTATGACAAAGACATGCACCACAACTCAAATGAACTCATCCAGGTCATGGAACATTAAATCTACCCGAGAAAAGTTTGGTGAGACTGTAAGTGATCACATTACCTTCCTTCACGCTTTCCTGGGATGCGATACCATTTCAAGACTACATGGAATTACAAAGTATGTACCTTTTCCTTGGGAACATTGTGAACACCATGACAAAAGACAAGATCATCACTGCAAGGGAAAGAACTATGTTGTTACTCTATAATGGAACTGAGGGGGAAACAATAGATGGTTTGCAGTACAGGTGTTTTTGTGAGAAAACAACCACTAGTACTTCCAGTATCAAACCCCAGTCAATTCCCCTTACACTTACCACACTGAAATACCACTATTTGAGAGTGTACTATCTAATACAGTAGTGGCTTGGTGTGGACACCATGGATCCAACAAAATGGGGAAGGTAATACTGTAATGGGGGAATGGTTCCTCTTACCAAAGATTTGGAACCAGCTCGTTGAAAATTCCTCAAGATTGTCAGGTGTAGCTATAAATCGCATGTGGAAAATGCAAGGGTGCCTGTTCAAACATTTCCAACATCAATTTGGATGACCTGGACAGCAGTGATAGAAACTAACAGGTGACTTAGTAACTTTCATACATGATGCTTATTTTACGAATATTTTTTTTTTCAGGTAAAAACATGCAACACTAGTACATCTCAGCCTGGTGACGGTGTATGGTTCTAGTTCCTTAAGTTCTATGAATGTGTTATACGTATTTTATGATTTTGTCATGAATTCTGTGTATTTTTTCCTTTTTTTTTTCTTCTTAACTGTTCTTTCTGCAAAAAGGCTTTAACTATTTGAATCAAAAGAATAATTCACTTTTGATATCAAATATTTCCACAGAGTTATTAGATATCTGTTTCGTTGCTATTCAAGAAAAGTCCACATTTTTGGGTTCAGACGGTATGCATATTCATGTCGATTTGAACAAATGTTCCCCTGCTTAGATTCCGGTTGACTTGTTATGTTTTTACACATAACAAGGTATCTGAAACAACAATCAAAGAAACTATTGCAATTAGTGGCAGGTTGACTCCATTTTGACCATATCTTGCCTAGAGTAATAGCGAAAGGTCAAAAGCATGCTTATATATAAAAAATTAGTAAATTTGAAAAAATAAGACTTACAATAATCAAAACAGGCAGATATCTTTTGACTTATGTCGGAAATATATATAAAAACAACTGAAATACAGATATGAAATATAGTTACTGCATGATATAGCAATATATCTTTACATGCTAAATTCGATTTATCATCGAAAATGAGCTACTTAGAAAGTAATAATCTAATATTAATACCATGAAAATACCTGCTGCCAATTGTATCTCTGCGTATGATTTTCTTCTCTGATCAAAGTAATACAGTTTTATCTGTTTTTAACTTATATGCCTTTGAGAGCATTACAAGTTGTAGCCCTTAATATAATGATGAGGAAATAAATGTGATTAGGATTATATGCAAGAGATTAAAATACGCTGGTATTGTATAATGCGATAAATTAGGAGCAGTAAAAAACCTACATCGGTAATAACAATTGAGAAACCTATGATGAAAAAGACTGACTTATATTGCCATGAAATGATACTTTTGAAGGTATTCAACAATAGTTAAAGTATCAATGTTAATATCGCATTAAAGAGAAATAGTCCTCCATCTACCGGACATAAGCAATCACATCTGATTATTACATATTAACCCTTTCAATTTTTTTTTTTTTTTTTTTTTTTTTTTTTTTGCTTAAATAATATATTACTTTTGGGATTGGTTTCGTGATAAATGATATGTAGTTTTTGATGAGAAATAAAATATATGATAATGTATAGTTTTATGAAAAAATCAAAGATTTTTATTTGATATTTTAATCCGGGAGTGTGGTAACCCTTTCTTTTTAAAAATGCAGTGAACAAACCAGGATAAAATAGTGGACAAAAGTTCAATATTCCTACCGAATCTCTTTCGTTATCTTTCAAAATACTGTAATATTATTATTTATTTGAGCTGGAAATTCTTTCACAAAGACAGTGAAACAAAAATCATGTTATTTTGAGGTTTGTTCCTTTGAGTTTTGACGATAAGAAATAGAATAGTAAAGAAATGACCAAAAATACAGGCTGTTTACCAAAATCTGGGAGAATAACCAAAGAACTTCAATATCGCCCTTTTAAAAAAGTTTTCTTTTCTGCAGTATGTCTCACTGTAATGGTTTCTTTTTCGGGTTTTGATAAGTATTTAAAAAAAATCTAATATATATATATATATATATATATATATATATATATATATATATATATATATATATATATATATATGAAATAACCAAAGTATTGAAAGTACCCTCAACTATTAGCTTAATAAAATTCTAAGATAATATATATATATATATATATATATATATATATATATATATATATATATATATATATATATATATATATATATATATATATATATATATGTGTGTGTGGGTGTGTGTGTGTGTGTGTGTATGTGTGTGCGTGTGTGCGTGTGTGTGTTTGTGCGCATATATATCTTTTCTCCATCACATGTATCTATTTCCTTGACGAGGTAACAACAAAATGGGTATTTCATTTCTAATCAAGGTCTTTGGGAGGAGATTTCTAACACTAGTTCCTCTCCATCCATGATCATATTCAGCAGTATCAACTCATAGTGCACTCAGACACACTATTTTATGTTTCCTTGTTTCCTTACTGGTCTATTTTCCCTGTTTTAGCCCTTGGCCTTATACTATCCTGCTTTTTCAACTAGTGCTGTAATTAACTAGTAATAGTGATAACAATGAGGAGTCTCCTATGCGATTGGTATTAACGAGATGCACTAAATTCATAGAGCTCATTAACCCAAACCTTACTCAGATATGCAATAGGAACTGATTTAGGAGGCTCTATCAAACCTAATTTGGGGTTGAACGCGTACACATTACTCAGATATGCTATAGGAACTGATTTAAGAGATTCTAGCAAACTCAATTTGGTTTGACCTCGTAGACATTACTCAAATATGCTATAGGAACTGATTAATGAGATTCATCAGACCTAATATGGGTTTGGACTACGAACTGTTTTAGGAGATAATATGGATTTGGACTACGGTTTGCGAAGTGCGCACAAGTGTTTCTCAAACCTTATTCTTCTTACCATCTCCTTAACTGCAGATGTTATGGGTTTGTCTGTAAAGAAGTCCTTACATTTATTAGTATCTGTGTATAATAAACTATTATTATTATTATTATCATTATTATTATTATTATTATTATTATTATTATTATTATTATTATTATTATTATTATTATTATTATTATTATTATTATTATAATTATTTTCATTATTATTATTATTATTATTTTCATTATTAGTTGAGCTACAACCCAGTTGGAAAAGCAAGATGCTATTATCACAAAGGATCAAACACAGAAAAATAGCCTAGAGAGGAAAGGGAATAAATAGATAAATAAACAATACAAAAAATAATGAACAATTAAGATGAAATATTATAAAACAGCAACAACATTAAAAGATATATTCAATACATAAACTATGAAAAGATTAATATCAGCCTGTTCAATATAAAAACATTTGCTGCAAGTTTCAACTTTTGAAGTTCTACTGATTCAACTTCCTGATTAGGAAGATTATTCCACAACTTGGTCACAGCAGGAATAAAACTTCTAGAATTCTGTATAGTATTGTTATGAAACAAAAGGTAAGTGGGAATTTGCTGATATTTTTCTTTGGGATTCGAATGAAAGACTATGCACATTTATGAACCCATTCTATGAAAAATGGTCCTGTTATGGAATCTCTTTCTATATTTCCCTAGGTATTGCGGCAGCCACATTCAACGAACACCCCCATGCAAGGTCTATATCGGAAACGACTCGTGTTATGGAACAGAATATTTTTGTTGTATGAGTAATTCCAAAGAATGTTTGCCACATAAATTAAAGACATTGGAGAAAATAGTTTGTATAGTCATTCTGATATTTCTAGAAGCATTTGTAAGATTTTTTTTTCTTTTTTTGAGGGGAAAGATGTCATTCAATAGATTAAATAGATCAGTAAAGCTGATCATTATCTACATTTGAAATCAAGATAAAAGATATTTTTATATATAGTCAACAGAAATCATAGATTTCCATAATATTGGTTTTATTTCATTCAAAGAAATTCTAATCATCCAATACTTCTTATTCTGAGATAACTTGATGCTTTTCTTTTTGGTATGATTAGTTAGAGCGACGGAATCTTTATAAAATCTTTACAATTAGTTGTTGATAATCTTTATTATTCTTACATTTTTTTATCCCCTTAAATGTGTTTGATAATTTTCGGTTATTTTGACTTTCGTCCCAAAATGCTGAGGATAGAGACATTTGCTGTTCACTTGTTACAACAAATTGTTAATTTTCATATAAATGATTGAAAACTTTCGTTTATCACTCATATTCATATAAACGTAATTTAGGAAAGTATTCTAGTTATGTTTGCAACAAATTATCTAAAAGGTATTTATCTATATTATTAAGTATTTTTCAACATATTTGAAGTAAATGCTTGCAATGAATAACAAATCGTTGCTCTTTGTTGAGCAAAGTTGTATAAAATAAACTTTGCAAATAAAGTTTCTATAAGAGAATATGTCTGTACATAAAATAAAGAAAAGAACTGAAATATTACCTTGCACGTATTAGGTTCGCCAGGGCACCTTCCACCCGTTGAGATACTGCCAATAAGAGAGTTATTGAGTCGGTTGACAGGGTAGACAATGCTACATTGGATCCCTCTCTCTGGTTACAGTTAATTTTGTCTTTGCCTATACATACACTGAATAGTTTCGTCTATTCCTTCCACATTCTCATCTGTCTTCATATACCTGACAACACTGAGATAACCAAACAATTTTTCTTCTCTTAAGGGGTTAATTACTACAGAGGCAAAGGCAAATGGCAAGGCAAAGGCAAGGCAAAGGCAAAATATTTGTTTATTGGTTACTTTCCTCTTGGTGAGGGTAGAAAAGACTTTAGCTATAGTAAGAAGCTCTTGTAGGAGAATGACTCTACAAAATTTACCATTGTTTTTTCAGTTCTGGATAAGGCCATAGCCTTCTTGCCATGACCTTCCACTTTCTTGGATTAGAGTTCTCTTGCCTGAGGGTACACAGGGCACACTGTTCTATCTTATTTCTCTTCCACTTTTTTTTTTTTAGTTTTTATGTTATATGTATGAAAAATTTAATTTAATCCTATTACTATTCTTAAAATATATCATTTTTATAGTATATTGCTTCTCTTTTAGTTTATTTATTTCCTGGTTTCCTTGCCTCACTCGGCTATTTATTCTTGTTAGAGCCCTTGGGCTTCTTGCATCCTACTTTTTCTAATAATAA
>NC_090742.1:132079155-132081655 GCF_036898095.1 Palaemon carinicauda | reverse complement strand
GTGCTTATTTGGAGAAGCAGGAGGCCTATCATCTTTGGAAGGCTAACAGATCAGATTTGACCTGGAACAACTATACTCAGCTTTGAACTTCTGCTTAGAGAGTATATGCCTCAACTGAAAAGGCGTACAAATTAACCATAAGAGAAACCATTTCTGGTACAACTCAGGAACATAAATGGTGGTCTACCCTTAAATCTGCACTCTTTGGTGTAGATGCAACAGTTCCTCCTTTACTTAAACCAGATGGCTCAGTCACTCATTGTTCAAAGGAAAAGGCAACCCTGTTGGCTGATGTTTTTGACAGTAAACAGAGTAATGAAAAACTTGAACTTCCTCACTCCTGTTTTCCTGAAGCTAAACTAACTAGTTTAGCTTTTCGATGTCGTGAGATTAAAGCCCTGTTGATGGACCTTGATGCTTATGGAGGTGTAGACCCAAATGGCATTTTTCCTTTGTTTTTATAAAGACAGCAGGTTTCTTAGTTCCAAAGTTATCTGTTATTTTGCGCAAGTTAGCAAGAAGAGGAGCTTTTAGCACTTGTTGGAGAATTGGTAATGTAAATGTGTTTGTGGTAGCTCAAGTTCCACTGATTACCACCCAATTTTCATAACTCCCATATTATCTAAAGTTTTTGAACGTGTTCTTGCAAAACGTCTTAATAGGTTTGCTGAAGGTAATCATCTATTCCGTAGTTTGCAATTTGGTTTTCGTAAAGCCCTTGGAGCATGTGATGCCCTTCTTACAATCTCCAATGCTGTACAGAAATCCCTTGATTGTGGTCAGAAAGTTCGTATGATTGGCGTTGATTTTAGTGCTGCCTTTGACTGTGTTAATCATGCGGCCCTTGTTTTCAAACTCAAACAGTTGGGAGTGGGTGGGTCGTTTGTTAGCATTGTTATTGATTTTTTAAGTAATAGATCTCAAAGAGTTGTTGTTGATGGGCACCATAGTGAGTATAGGAATGTGATATCCGGTGTTCCACAGGGTAGTGTTCTTGGCCCATTACTGTTCATACTATATACACATGACATATGGTTTAGCCTAGAAAACAAGCTTGTTGCATATGCAATGATGCTACTCTCTTTACATCAATTCCGTCCCCTGAATGTAGATCTGGGGTTGGTGAATCCCTTAATAGAGATTTAGCTAAAATTAGTGCATGGTGCAAACTATGGGGTATGAAGTTGAATCCTAATAAAACTCAAAGTGTGATTGTAAGTAGGTCTAGGACGGTGGCTCCTCAACATCCGGATCTCAGTATTGATAAAGTTTCTTAAATTTTGTATGACTCTTTTAAAATTTTAGGTGTGATTCTCGACAGCAAATTTACTTTTGAGAAACACATTAGGTCTGTGTCTTCTTCGATTGCACAAAAAAACGGCTTATTGAGAAAGTCTTACAAGATTTTTGGTGATCAATCTATTCTGAAGAAGTGTTTTAATTCTTTCATTCTAACTTGTTCTTAGTATTGTTCAGCTGCTGATTCTCATCTTAATTTGTTGGACAGAAACTTACGGTCTATTAAATTTCTTATTCCTGATCTAGCTGATAATATTTGGCACCGTCATTCAATTAGTTCATTATGCATGTTGCATAAGATTTTTCATACCTCTGACCATCCTTCACATTCAGATCTCCCTGGACAATTCTATCACGTTCGTAATAGTAGACAGGCAGTTAATTTTAATAGCCAGGCCTTCTCCATCATGAGGCTCAATACTACACAGTGTTCAAGAAGTTTTATTCCAGCTGTTACCAAGTTGTGGAATGACCTTCCTAATCGGGTAGTTGAATCAGTAGAACTTCAAATGTTTAAAGCTGGAGCAAATGTTTTTATGTTTACCAGGCTGACATGAGTCATTTTATAGTTTATATATGACATATCTGTTTTTGACGTTGTTAATAGTTTATAAAGGACATATCTGTGTTGACGTTGTTACTGTTTTTAGAATGATTTATTGTTAATTTATTCGCATCATTTATTTATTTCCTTATTTCCTTTCCTCACTGGGCTATTTTTTCCTATTGGAGCCCTTGGGCTTATAGTATCTTGCTTTTCCAACTAGGGTTATAGCTTGGCTAATAATAATCATAATAATAATAATACTCTATGTATATAATAAAAAAATAGGTTCTCTCCGGACAAAGTGTCATCCTGATAGTTTTCAAAATAACAGAAAGATTAATTTAAGATTCTCCATTATATATTTTGTGTTGACACGGCTTTCGAATAACTTAATGAAACTCGTGTCGACACCAAATAGATAATTGAGAAACTTAAATGCATTTTGCTGTTATTCTGAAAACTATCTGGAGGACAGTTTGTCCGGAGAGAACCTATCAGCGATTTTTCACCCCCCAAGGCTTTATATATATATATATATATATATATATATATATATATATATATATATATATATATATATATATATATATATATATATATATAATATATATATATATATATATATATATATATATATATATATATATTTATATA
>NC_090742.1:132061655-132069155 GCF_036898095.1 Palaemon carinicauda | reverse complement strand
ATGATGAAGGCATATAATTATTCACAAACCCTAAGGGTAGGAACCCATAAGAGTAGAGTGTATGCGGAGTGGGTTCCATGCTGATCAAAATAAACATTATCGAGATGATTTACGTCATCATAAACAATCAATATGTAATTATGAGCCTATATCCCACATAAAATTCTGCAGGATTAGGATATATTAATTTGATCTTACAAGATATAGTATTTTGTCATATATTTACCTGAGTTTATCTTCTTTTAGAGCATTATAAGTGGCCGCCCTTGCAGTACGTCCCTTATGTTTGCAAACATTTCGGTTCCTTTGAATTTTTCATTGACATATTTACTGGCGGGTTATGGGAAAAAATTTTCATCCTTTCATTATTTGTTAGTTTTTGTTATTCAAATATTGATCGACATTGAATAACATCTGACGATATCCTTTTGTTTTTTCCCTTATAAATTTTACATGTGTGATCTAAGGGAGAGATCGTCGTAACGGGCAAGTTTGGAGATAGTTGTCCAGAATTGCGTGGCTTGAACAAAAAAAAAAAAAAAAAAAAAAAAAAAGTACCATGTCACAGTATTCACCTTTCGTGACGTCATGCGGTACCAGGACGTCGTTACAGCCACTGTCACCTTAACATGGCAACAAATGACAATTAGCGCGAACCAACAGCGTAGGTGTTTATAGGTAAACACCTACGGTATCATCAAGGACCCTGTGCCGTAGCGGGCCATATAGGCTAGTGATGCTATGGAAAAGATAACCGTTTTTTCGTTATACGTACTTTTTATTTCGTAACGCGCGCAATTTTGTTCTTTACAACAATCATGACCTTAGATCGCATATGTGTGTCACGGCCATTACTCTTATTGTTGAATATGAATTAAAATAAAAGTTCAAAATTTCTCGGGTTTGTGCTAGCCGGAAAAATATCATTTGGTGTCCGCTTTATAAGTAAAATTTAATATTGAGCTTGTAGCAAACGTTTTTATGTTGAACAGGCTGACATAAAGCTTTTTATAGTTTATATACGGAATGTCTGTTTTAATGGTGTCACTGTTTTAAAAATATTTTTTAATTGTTCATTATACCTCATATCGTTTATTCATTTCTATATTTTCGTTCCTTGATAGGCTATTTTTCCCTGTTGAAGCCCTGGGGCTTATAGGATCTTTATTTTCCAACTAGTGTCGTTCACAACTTAGCTAATAATAATAATAATAATAATAATAGTAATAATAATAATAATAATAATGTACTTCTGGACTGGAAAACCCAGTGACTAAAATCCATAGCCTTTAACAGTTCACATGTTGTTCTTAAATAACTGTATCAAGGTTACAATTAAGATCGACTACATTAAAGGTTTAAAGGCCGCTCATGAAGAGACAAGAGACAGTGACATTGCCCTATCAAGCAGGGCAATCCCTAGAGACTGACCATACATACAAATGATCAGCGCCCAAGCCCCTATTCACCCAAGCTAGGACCAAGGAGGGCCGGCCAATGTTTGCTGATGACTCTGCAGATAGACCTATAAGCTCCCCCTAACCCCACATCCTTAACTCACAAGGATGGTGAGGTTGCAGCAGCCAAAGAAGCTATCGAGTTTGTACAGGACTCGAACCCCAGTCTGGTGTTCACCTTGTGGGTTAAATGTTTTCTTACTAAGCTATACTTATGTTGTTGTTATATACTTTTTTATATTTTTTCTGGAATTTAATGTTGATTATATTTTTGATATGGTAAAAGTTTTTTATCATTTATTTCATCATAAAATCTAATAGTTCCTAATTAAAAACAAAAAATCGTAATTCCAAGATATTATACATTCAAATCAAATCTTTATAATTTATTCAGAAAAAAAGCCAGTATTGTACCAACCGTGTGTCACACAATTGTACATAATTATTTTGTATATATTATGCTTGTATCTGCGCTCTTCCCTCGCACTAAAAAGAACCTGAATGATCATGTCTCCGTTTTGCTCTGTAACATTGTCTGTCTCTCGAACAGGTCATGTCCTGTTGCCTTGAGTTTTGTATATTAAGAAGAGTGTTCCTTAATAAATAACTCAGTCGTTTCCAATCTGCCTTTGAGTTCACAACTCCTCTCGCGGCCCGTCACATTGGTGACCCCGGAAGTCGACTCGCTCCCACTGCCTTCCACCCCCACCTCCCTCGCCCCTCCATCGTTGGTAATATGACGGAAGCGGACTCTACCTCAGCAGTTGGCACTGCGGCCGCTCCATTGAAACTTTCACCGTTCGCTAGCGGAGAAGCGTTCACTTGGTTTCAACGCTCTGAAGACTATTTTCGTATCAGGGGCGTGACTCGCTCAACCACCAAAGCGGATTATGTTCTCGCGGCGATACCCGAGGACACCTTCCCAGAAATATCGGACTGGCTTTGTGAACAAGGAGACACCCCAATAGAGTATGACGCCCTCAAAATATATCTTCTGCAGCAGTACTCGCCGTTGCCAGCCGCCCGTATAGCAAAGCTTTTTTAGCTCTCGCAACAACCGTTGGGGGACCAAAGGGCTTCGCTTGCCCTCAGGGAAATGACCAGTATCGCTCGCCTTCAACCTGCCGCAGACGGCTCTCCTCGTGAGGTGAACCTACTCCGTGCCCTTTGGATACGCCGTTTACCTGAACCTCTGCGCGCTGCCATACCCGATGTCGATAGTTTACCCATAAAGGACTTGATGACCAAAGCCGACGCCCTTATGGACAGCCACTTCAAGACCTCCATCAACGCCTCCACCCCTGACGACGAGGATGCCTATTCAACGTCAACCGAAGCTGGCATGAATGCCGTAGGACATACACGCCTACCCCGTGACGTGCCGAAGCGGCGACAAAGCCTCCCACCACCCACCAATCGCTCGCGCCCCAACGAACAACTTCTACAGCCACTTACTACCTACCATCCGCCACAGTTTTGCTACTACCACTTCAGATTCGAGGCAACCGGGAAGAAATGTGCCAAAGATTGTCAGTGGCCAAAAAACGTGTAAGTAGGCCATCGCTTGTGGCGGTGGCCTCCCATGTTTCTAATCTTTTCTTTTTACAGGATGCAGGAACGGGCGTGCGGTTTTTGGTAGACACGGGTGCTTGTCGTTCTCTTTTGCCAAGGAAACTCTTCAAGGCACAACGTAGTCTGTCTACATTTGCCGACGTCCGCTTGGTAGCTGCCAACGGATCTGCGATACCCACCTACGGTTACGAGAACCTCACATTATCGTTCGGAAACGGTAAATTCAATTGGAAGTTTCTCGTTGCTGACGTCACGATGCCAATCCTCGGTGCGGATTTCCTCTTTCATTTCCACCTTCTGGTCGATGTCGCCCACCGACGATTGGTCAACGCAGACTCGTACTTGTCGACACCTCTTCAACCCGCCCCCTCTAACCTCGCTCTCCACATCAGCGCACCCACGGATGCCTACGCCCCCCTCCTCACGTCGTACCCGGAAGTTTTCTGTCCAGAACTTCGCCAAAACGCCCACGGTTCCTGCCAAGCACGGTATTTATCACCATATACAGACGATGGGACCCCCAGTCTTCGCAAAATTCAGACGTCTGGCACCGGAACGATTGGCAGCCGCCAAACAGACGTTCGACGAAATGGAGAAAATGGGCCTTTGCCAAAAGGCCTCCAGCCCATGGTCGTCATCCTTACACATCGTTCTGAAGAAAGACGGCTCCCTCCGTCCATGCGGGGATTACAGGCGCCTTAACATGCAAACAGAACCGGATCACTACCCCCT
Organism: Palaemon carinicauda; assembly: GCF_036898095.1. Lineage (NCBI taxonomy): Eukaryota > Metazoa > Arthropoda > Malacostraca > Decapoda > Palaemonidae > Palaemon > Palaemon carinicauda. The sequence continues at coordinate 132,065,394 of NC_090742.1, read as the reverse complement.
CCCAAACATTGCCGACGTCTACTCCTACCTGCACAAAGCGAAGGTTTTCTCTACGCTCGACCTCCTGAAGGGGTATTATCAGGTGCCTATGAACCCAGAAGACATCCCCAAGACCGCCATCACCACTCCGTTTGGCACATACACCTTCAATTACTCCTGTTTTGGCCTTCGTAATGCTGGGGCAACGTTTCAACGTCTCATGGATGGCATCTTAGGGGATCTCCCTTTCTGTGTATGTTATGTGGACGACATACTTGTGTTCTCCTCCTCAAAAGAGGAACACCTCCGTCACCTGCGCATCGTGCTCGACCGCCTGCAACAAAACGGCCTTGTAGTCCGGTACGACAAGTGTACCTTTGGCGCCAACAAAGTGTCGTTCTTAGGGCACCGTATCACTCCTGAAGGAGTCCATCCCCTCCCTGAGAAGGTAGCAGCCGTTCAGAATTTCCCCACGCCCTCGATCGTCAAAGCTCTGCAGGAATTCTTGGGCATGATCAACTATTATCACCGTTTTCTGCCAGCCATTGCCGCCACTTTTGCTCCCCTCTACGCCTCCCTCAAGGGCAAGCCAAAGGACCTGAAGTGGGGTCCCCTTCAAGAAGCAGCCTTCTGCAATGCAAAGAAGGCCCTATCAACTGCTGCGGCTCTCACTTTTCCTATCCCACATGCCCCTCTCCTTCTCTCCACCGATGCCAGCGACGTCGCTATTGGTGCAGTACTCGAGCAGGTGGTCAAAGGCTCGCCCCGCCCATTGGCCTTCTTCAGCAGAAAACTGTCCAAGGCAGAATCGGGTTATTCTACCTTCGATCGAGTATTGCTGGCTGTGCACTTGGCTGTCCGTCACTTTCGCCATTTCTTAGAAGGTACGCCCTTCGTCATTCGTACAGACCACATGCCTCTGGTGCACGTCTTCACTCTACAGTCTGACGCCTGGTCCGCCCGTCAACGCCGACATCTCTCCGCCGTGGCTGAATACATTGCACCCTCCAATACGTCCTTGGGAAAATGAATCCTGTTGCCGATGCCCTGTCAAGAAACACGTTGGCTGCCGTTCAACTGGGATTGGATTACAACGCCCTGGCTGAAGCCCAACGACAGGATCCAGAGTATCAAGCTTGTAGGACATCCTGCACGCCCCTCCGTTGGGAGGATTTTCCCCTCGAAGACTCCAACACCACCCTCCTCTGTGACGTCAGTACTGGTAGACCGCGACCTTGGATTCCTGCTTCCATGCGCCGACAAGTGTTTGATTTCATCCACGGCCTTTCACATCCCTCGTGCCGTTCTACTGCACAGCTGCTGAGTGGCAAAGTTCCTTTGGCACAGCATTTCTAAGGATGCTAAGGATTGGGTCCGTGCGTGTACTTCTTGCCAAGCTTCCAAAGTACATCGACACACGGATTCAGGATTGGGCATCTTTCCTCAACCTCAGCGTTGTTTCTCACACATTCACGTCGACGTTGTAAGCCCCCTACCCACATCACAAGGACATCGTTACCTGTTTACCGTCATCGACCGCTCCACTCGTTGGCCTGAAGCCATTCCCATGAAAACTGCAACGTCCGCCTCATGTACATCTGCCTTACTCTCTGGATGGATTTCAAGATACGGTATCCCTGAGCATATTACTTCTGACAGGGGAACAACTTTCACCTCTCAATTATGGACGTCATTAGCAAATCTCCTGGGCATCACCCTATATCAGACAACGGCCTACAACCCCGCTGCCAATGGAATGGTTGAACGTTTTCATCGCACCCTCAAAGCAGCTTTGATGTCCCGCTGCAAGGATTGTAACTGGTTTACTCAGCTTCCCTGGGTCCTCCTTGGACTAAGGACCACTCCTAAAGACGCCCTCGACGTCTCGGCAGCCGAAATGGTGTATGGCGACCCGTTGGTCGTCCCTGCCGAATTTTTTCCTTCTACAACCTCCTCCGACGATCTCCAGCGCATACGTCACGTCGTGGGAAAATTTACTCCGTGCCGCCAGACTTACAAGCCCCCAGCGAAGCATCACATACCAACGGACTTGCACTCTGCAACGCACGTCTTCCTGCGCAACGACACCAGCAAGCCACCACTAACGTCCCCTTACACGGGCCCTTTCCTTGTGATCCGACGCAGTCCGAAAGCATTCCTCCTAAACATTCGGGGCAAAGAAGACTGGGTCTCTATTGATCGTCTAAAACCTTCTTGTCTTCTGCCAGATGACCCGCCTACAGTTTGCCTCTCTAGATCAGGGCGCCCTATTTAACATGTACAGTATGTCCTTTTTAGGGGGGGAGCCATGTACCTACAGTGTGTCACACAATTGTACATAATTATTTTGTATATATTATGCTTGTATCTGCGCTCTTCCCTCGCACTAAAAAGAACCTGAATGATCATGTCTCCGTTTTGCTCTGTAACATTGTCTGTCTCTCGAACAGGTCATGTCCTGTTGCCTTGAGGTTTTGTATATTAAGAAGAGTGTTCCTTAATAAATAACTCAGTCGTTTCCAATCTGCCTTTGAGTTCACAACTCCTCTCTCGGCCCGTCACAGTATCGGTTACATTTCAACAAAGAATAAAATCCTTTTTATGAGAACAAAATTTTCATAACAGCTAGTAGCTTGGCCACAGATATTTTTCAAATTGTTCGGAAATATAACGTTGCAGTATTCTATATGCATAATATATCGTATTCGAATTTGATATGGACTGAATATAGATAATTGGAGTTAATATGTTGGTAACAAGCATTATTTTTAGTCTCATTAGAAGAGTTAGGTTATATGATACGGTTTTAATTATTTTTCCTTTTTTAGGTTTTGGAGAACCAATTCCAGGAAAATAGAAGATATTTTGTTAATGTTAATTTTTTTTTTTTTTTAATTACGTACACTGGTGGTTTATAGTGTGGGGTTCCAGGTTACATCCCGATTTCTCAGGAATCCATCACTTTTTTCACTATATGGGATATTTTAGGCAGCCCGCTCTTCTGCCCAAGTCCTAGAGCTATATCGGATCCTACCCTCTCAAGATTCCGTTTCAATGACTGAGGATATTATTATTATTATTATTATTATTATTATTATTATTATTATTATTATTTTTATTATTATTATTATTATTATTATTATTATCATTAACATTAATAATAATAATAATAATAATAATAATAATAATAATAATAATAATAAAATTAATAAAAATAATAATAATAATAATAACACTTAATTTTCTTGTTCTTTTACCTATTCCATAATGTAGGTCGATTAAAAAAAAAAGAATTAGACTCTCATGATGGCGTGCTGTAACTTTCCTAATATTCTGATTAATTTCCAAGCCATCACATCAATATTAGTCTCTTTATTAATCGGATAAATACCACTAATAAATACCACTCACTGATCTAGCAGTATATATCTGCCACCATAAATCTAGCATTATCTCTTAGGCCACTGGTTCATTCTCTCACTGCAGTGGCTGGATCAAAGTGCATATAATTGTATCAAGTAATCAGAAGAATGATTTATGGATCTGACGGCGTGAGAATTTTCTGCTTAGTAATATACAGTAATACCTTGAGGTGCAAGTTTAATCCGTTTCGGTAACGAGCTCGTATTTCAATTTCCTCGTATCTCAGATGAATTTCTCCCCTATATGTTAACTGAAAACAAATTAATCCATTCCCACCCTCTGAAAAAAAAACCCTTAAAAACAGTATATTACAGAGGAAAAACATGTTTGTAATTGT
>NC_090742.1:132039155-132051655 GCF_036898095.1 Palaemon carinicauda | reverse complement strand
AATTAATGATAAATTTTGCACATTTTTACGTGTTTTTCATATTTAAATAAGCCATATATATTTTGATATATTAATGTCTGGATTCTCTTAACGACCTCGGGATCAGAGCCGCAGGCGAAATCACACAAAGACAAGAGCTTGGCTCCGGCCGGGAATCGAACCCTGGTCGGCAAGCTTATATAGACAGTGACTAACCCATTTGGCCACGAAGAAAGATAAAAGTCAATGACAATTCTACTGTACTTATACCTGTCAAATTCAGGTATTTTGTACTTAGAATTGAAATCAACCCATCTTCACCATCGTAGCTAATTGGTAGTTTGTTACTTGGCATTCAATTAATGATAAATTTTGCACATTTTTATGTGTTTTTCATATTCAAATAAGCCATATATATTTTGATATATTAATGTCTGGATTCTCTTAACGACCTCGGGATCAGAACCCCAGGCGAAATCACAAAGACAAGAGCTTGGCTCCGGCCGGGAATCGAACCCTGGTCGGCAAGCTCATATAGACAGTGACTAACTCATTCGGCCACGAAGAAAGATAAAAGTCAATGACAATTCTACTGTACTTATACCTGTCGAATTCAGGTATTTTGTACTTAGAATTGAAATCAACCCATCTTCACCATCGTAGCTAATTGGTAGTTTGTTACTTGGCATTCAATTAATGATTAATTTTGCACATTTTTAAGTGTTTTTCATATTCAAATAAGCCATATATATTTTGATATATTAATGTCTGGATTCTCTTAACGACCTCGGGATCAGAACCCCAGGCGAAATCACACAAAGACAAGAGCTTGGCTCCGGCCGGGAATCGAACCCTGGTCGGCAAGCTTATATAGACAGTGACTAACCCATTCGGCCACGAAGAAAGATAAAAGTCAATGACAATTCTACTGTACTTATACCTGTCGAATTCAGGTATTTTGTACTTAGAATTGAAATCAACCCATCTTCACCATCGTAGCTAATTGGTAGTTTGTTACTTGGCATTCAATTAATGATAAATTTTGCACATTTTTACGTGTTTTTCATATTCAAATAAGCCATATATATTTTGATATATTAATGTCTGGATTCTCTTAACGACCTCGGGATCCAAGCCCCAGGCGAAATCACACAAAGACAAGAGCTTGGCTCCGGCCGGGAATCGATTCCTGGTCGGTAAGCTTATATAGACAGTGACTAACTCATTCGGCCACGAAGAAAGATTAAAGTCAATGACAATTCTACTGTACTTATACCTGTCGAATTCAGGTATTTTGTACTTAGAATTGAAATCAACCCATCTTCACCATCGTAGCTAATTGGTAGTTTGTTACTTGGCATTCAATTAATGATAAATTTTGCACATTTTTACGTGTTTTTCATATTCAAATAAGCCATATATATTTTGATATATTAATGTCTGGATTCTCTTAACGACCTCGGGATCAGAGCCGCAGGCGAAATCACACAAAGACAAGAGCTTGGCTCCGGCCGGGAATCGAACCCTGGTCGGCAAGCTTATATAGACAGTGACTAACCCATTCGGCCACGAAGAAAGATAAAAGTCAATGACAATTCTACTGTACTTATACCTGTCGAATTCAGGTATTTTGTACTTAGAATTGAAATCAACCCATCTTCACCATCGTAGCTAATTGGTAGTTTGTTACTTGGCATTCAATTAATGATAAATTTTGCACATTTTTACGTGTTTTTTTTATTCAAATAAGCCATATATATTTTGATATATTAATGTCTGGATTCTCTTAACGACCTCGGGATCAGAGCCCCAGGCGAAATCACACAAAGACAAGAGCTTGGCTCCGGCCGGGAATCGAACCCTGGTCGGCAAGCTTATATAGACAGTGACTAACCCATTCGGCCACGAAGAAAGATAAAAGTCAATGACTATTCTACTGTACTTATACCTGTCGAATTCGGGTATTTTGTACTTAGAATTGAAATCAACCCATCTTCACCATCGTAGCTAATTGGTAGTTTGTTACTTGGCATTCAATTAATGATAAATTTTGTACATTTTTACGTGTTTTTCATATTCAAATAAGCCATATATATTTTGATATATTAATGTCTGGATTCTCTTAACGACCTCGGGATCAGAGCCCCAGGCGAAATCACACAAAGACAAGAGCTTGGCTCCGGCCGGGAATCGAACCCTGGTTGGCAAGCTCATATAGACAGTGACTAACCCATTCGGCCACGAAGAAAGATAAAAGTCAATGACAATTCTACTGTACTTATACCTGTTGAATTCAGGTATTTTGTACTTAGAATTGAAATCAACCCATCTTCACCATCGTAGCTAATTGGTAGTTTGTTACTTGGCATTCAATTAATGATAAATTTTGTACATTTTTACGTGTTTTTCATATTCAAATAAGCCATATATATTTTGATATATTAATGTCTGGATTCTCTTAACGACCTCGGGATCAGAGCCCCAGGCGAAATCACACAAAGACAAGAGCTTGGCTCCGGCCGGGAATCGAACCCTGGTTGGCAAGCTCATATAGACAGTGACTAACCCATTCGGCCACGAAGAAAGATAAAAGTCAATGACAATTCTATTGTACTTATATTGGTGTGCTACTGTCTTAAGCACACATTTGAGTATGAGTTGTTTTCAGATGTATTTAAATGGTTTACTGAACACATCTTAGTGGTTTTTAAACATCTCCATCACTGGAGGAAGCTGTGTTGGTCCACATGACCAATTCTGGTGAAGTTTAGATATGAAGTGAACAAATTACCGATATCCCAAATATCGTATACTTGCTTTAATTTAGCTAAGTGACGGAATCGGAAGACACCTGCATCCGGTGACGTCACAAACTTTCACACGAAGAAACAATGTGTTGACATTAAGAATCCATCAAGTTTTTACGGAATTCAAATGAGTCAGCTGTACATATTTTTCTATCCATTGCGTCTGAACAGTGAGTTAATTGATTTAAGTCTTTAATGACCGTATATGTTTCCTTGTCTGGGGAAATCAATACGTGTCCTGTCAAACTGGATATTACTGGATTTGAGTGATTCGTCATGAAAGTCGGAAATGGTGATATCCTGTAAGATTGCCAGGCATCAGAAGAATCAAAGGGAATTGTAATCCTAATCTTGTTATTATCTACGTTTACTGTAATTAGGCTGTAATAAAATTCTAACCTATGTTCGTCTAATAAAGGAACATAGCCTAGTTTATCCCTTCCGTTCTCCAGAACTAATTTTAAGTAACATATAGGCAACAAATGGGGCGACAATACACCTTTAGTTGCTAACGTGATAGCTTCTACATAATCCTTGGATTTCTCAATGAAATGTGCAATTCTGTTATGTATGTGATCTATCTTTGAATCATAATACGTTAATGTTGCTAACAAATCCTGTACTTCCATAATTTGAACGATATTATCTGAATGTTCATTTAACAAATCCATAATTTTATTGATTGAAGCTAACTGATCCCTTAGTTCTGACATAATCAATTCATTTTTATGAGTCAAGAACTCAATTTTCTTATTTTGATTACTAATTTTAAGACGATTGGAAAGTCCTAAACCTAAACTTGCAACAGACCCAAAGATGCTTAATGCAGCATAAATGAACGGATTCCGTCTTTCTTTTTGTTCGTGTCCTACAGTCCACATCAAAAGGTCATAAGCCAAAGATCCTGTCTCTCCAGTCTTATTTTTCAAGTCATCAGATAGCATCTCTGCAACTTTTAATGTTGATCCAAGCAAACTCTTAGTAGTCAAATGAAAATGTCTCCTATGCAACTCATCCAATGATGCAGAAAACCTTGAAATGGCGGTTCTTAAGCTAGTGACATCATTCTCTTGAAGAAAAATTGCTTGCATATGCACTTCGACAATTACGTTGGTTGATGTAATAAAAATGTCTTCTTGTCTTTCAACTATATTGCCATATTTAAAATATATATTCTTAGTCTTAGAACTCATCCCATACGAAAAAAATGTCTGAGCGAACAATATCACTCCCAACAACAAAAAATTCATCTTGGAAACCTGTAACGAGAAAAAACATATGTAATTACTCCTGTATTAAAAAGAAAACTTTTAGTCACAAAAATTAAAATTTTTCCTCACTTCTTTTTAATTTCTTATGTGAGACAATGGTACTATTCTCTCATCCGTGGGTTGGGCTACGTTTTGAATTCTAAACCTATTGGCCGTTAATGTTTCCAAAATGTTAAATGGGCCTTCAAACTTAGGTGTTAGTTTATAGTTGAGCCCTTTTCTGACATTGATTTGAATATAGATGTTATCACCCACGGTATATGTTTTAGTTGGTTTCGCTATTTTATCATGATTCCTTTTCATTATGATTTGTGATTCTTCTAAATTCTTTCGAAGGATATCATATCGACTTATACTTGCATTTATACATTCTTTTAAAGGATTTGATAGATTAGTTGTAGGCGTTAATACATGGAAAGGTGTTCTAACTGGGGTACCATACAATGCTTCATGCGGTGACATTTTAATTGATATATGATATGAATGATTCAGAGTACTCAGTGCCGCCGGTATTGCAATATCCCAGTTGGGGTCTGATCCCCCTAGTGTTACCCTTAATATATTTAATATCTTCCTATTTGCTCTTTCCACTAGCCCATTCGACTCTGGGTGATATATCATGGTATTAACCTTCTTTATGTTGAGGAATTCACACAATGAGGTAAGAAAGTGATTATTAAATTCACCACCCGAGTCTGAGATTATCATGTGTGGAATTCCATGTTTACAAATGTAACACTCGTAAAACTTCCTAGCGTATTCAATCGCAGTTTTAGTTTTAAGCGCTATTAGTTCTGTATATCGAGTTAAAGCATCTATAATTACTAAGAGGTGCTTATTTCCTCTGTCTGACTCGTAAAATCCTGTTAACAAATCTAAATGTATTCTTTCAAAGGGTTGATTGGGAACAGGATAAGCTCCTAGGCTGACAGGTGTTTTCGTATGCCCTTTGTTTTCCTGACATGTGCGACAATTAGCTATGTGTCTTTTTATATCTGTAAGCATTGTATGCCAATAAAACAATGATTTGGCTTTCTGTGACATTAATGAGAACCCAGGGTGTCCATGTAATGGATTTGAATGCAACCAATTCAGGACAGTGGAAACAAGTGAGTTTGGTACTACTACCTGGTCGTTAGTTACATGTGGTGTATTGCGGGTTTTCCTTGTCACAGTCCTACACAGAATATTATCTTTGATTACATAATTCTGCTGCTTATACTTTATATATTCTTTTTCTTTATGATTGCCTTTCAAAGCATTTATAATTGTTTCTATTTTCTGATCTTTTCTTTGCTCAGTCTGTAACAATTCAGCACTCCAGCCTAAATCTTCTTGTTCAGATATTGTTTTTACAATAGGCATGGATGTTGATATATCTATTAATTCAGCTAAAGACTCCGTACAAGATGACACGGGGTTGCGTGATAATGCATCCGCAATGATATTTGCTTTCCCAGGTAAATACCCGATTCTTGCGCCAAAATCTTGAATGATTAAATGCCACCGAGTTCGTTTAGGGCTGTGATTGAAGCCTTTAAAGAACTCTGTTAGTGGTTTATGGTCAGTAAGAACCTTAACGGGATAACCGTAAATTATGAACTTAAAATGCACTAGCGAATTAACAATAGCTATTCCTTCCTTGTCTATTACTGCATACTTACTTTCGGAAGTTCTCAATTTTCGAGAATAGAAAGCTATCGGGAAAAACTGTTTATCATATTGCTGAAGCAATACCCCTCCTACTCCTAAGTCTGAGGCGTCTGTTGCAATGAAGAATTCCTTACCGAAGTCAGGAAATTTTAAGATAGGAGAACTACACAGTTCATCTTTCAAAGTATTAAACGCCTGTTGATGTTGCTCAGACCATATGAAATCTACGCCCTTCTTCGTAAGATCAGTTAAAGGAGCGGCTATTATTGAATAGTTGCGTATAAAACGCCTGTAATATCCACTACAACCCAGAAATTGCTGTATTCCCTTGACATTAGTAGGTATGGGAAAATTACGTATAGCCGACACCTTATCATGGACTACTTTAAGACCTTGGCTTGACACCATGAAACCCAAATATATTAATTCTGTTTTGAAAAAATCACACTTACTAATCTTTACCCTTAAGTTATGTTGTCTTAATCTCTGTAGTACTAGTTCTAACTTACGTAGATGTTCCTCTAAGGTGTTGGAAAAGATTACAAGATCATCCATATAGGCATGCAATATATCCCCTAACAAGTCTCCAAACACTATGTTAATCATTCTTGTAAATGTTATAGGAGCACAACGTAAACCAAAAGGCATCCGTAAAAATTCATAATGTCCCCTGTCTGTGCTGAAGGCTGTGTATGGGATACTATCTTCTTCTAATGATATCTGGTGAAAGCCTTTAAGTAAGTCCAAGCTGGTAAAATATTTATTCTGACCTAACAAAGACAAAATATCGTCAGTACATGGCACTGGGAATCGATCAGGGATCGTTTCCTCGTTTAGACGACGAAAATCGACGCAGATACGCCATGTTCGATCTTTTTTCGGTACAACTATTAAAGGAAAATTATAAGGGCTATTTGATTTTCTAATGACTCCTTCCTCTAACATTTTACCTACTTCATCATTTATTTCATTCTGGAATTTCATAGGGAGTCTGTACGAGGGTACATATATAATTTTCTGTTTGTCTTTTAACCTTATTTGATGCTCGATCACATCTGTTTTTCCTAAGGATCCATCCGTAGTGGAAAAGACATCTGTATATTTATTTAAAAGTTCAAAAATTTTCTGCTGAATTTCTTCGTCTTGAATGTCCTTACTGATTTTATTTTTAATAGATCGTAAAAGGGATTCATCCGCAACTGATTGAGAGTGATTGATTTCAGCAACGGTAAGAATACGATGTTTATAAACTTCTACATCCAAGATATGTTGATTTTTGTGAATTACTAAAGTGTTATTTAAATGATTACAGACTTCGATATTACATTGCTGATGTGAGACTACTGTATAAATAGCTTGTGTGACAGACAATCCGTTGGTTTTCAAAGTATCGGAAAGGATTAATATTTCAGATCCCGGTAGTGTTTTCTTTATTTGCACTATTAAATTCGAAGGTATGTTTGGTTCGATATATTGCGTGCAAGATGATATTACGGGTGAACGAGAATTCTGCTGGGTCGCGTATATTATTTCTTTATTAGTGAGACAAGTTATTGGTTCTTCAACGTACGTTACGGTTACATTTGTCGTCTCCTTTTTATCCAAAACTGACTTTAAAGTATTAGAAGACTTATAGAATTTCCCTTTGATATACACGCCGTACTTTGCAGGAGCTAAGATAATGTTTTGATTTCCCATAGATGGGTATCCTATAATTACAGCTGGATACATATTAATGTTTTTCACAACAACAAATGTATCGGCAAACGTGCGATTACCGACTCTGAACTGAATATGAGTTATGCCTATGACGTTTAATTCATTATTTCCTATACCTGAAAGTCTAATTCCTGATTTTTCAATCGGAAAGTTCGAAAACAACTAATGATGCGTCTTCAAATCCATAATATTACGTGGACTACCAGAGTCAAAAAATAACGTAAAGGATTTGTGTTCTAAATTTACAGCATATAAGGTTGGCCGTAACTCATTTTGGCTTATTATTGTATGAATTCGTTGCAAATCTACGGGAGCATGCACTGTTTTACTTAATTCGGCCGTGTGTTTCATAGGAAAATCTATTGTCTCACAATTATCTGATAAAACATTAAATTGATTATTCAATACTATTGATGTTGACATAAATGACCTTGACCCAACATCACTCTCTTCCCCTCTAGAGTTAACTATGTGGTATTTGCTTTGCTCTGCACATTCTGAAAATTAGGCTGACTTTGCGAGGTCTGGTTTGACGGCCCAGGCTCAGCGATATTTGAAGAAGTGTTTGTTTGTTTCGGACTCTGAACTGCATTGACATTTTGTTGTTTCTTTTTATTGTTAAAATGAGGATTTTTCTTTTTATTTCCATATGGAACTGACTGTGGAATTGACTGTGCATTTCTAGGATATTGTTGTGTCTTACGCGCGTAACATTGACTATAAGAATGTGATCCTGTGTTGTGAACTGAACAAAATATCGTTCTACAGTCTACGCTTATGTGACCTTGACGTTTGCAGTTGTAACACGTCACTCCCGCTACTGGATTATTAATTACGTTCACTGTTTGTGGTTTTGTTTCATTCTTAGCAAAAACTTGAGTTAACACGGGATCGAGATCTGGACACTTGGACATGTGTTTCTTTATCTGTTTATAGACATCCAATTCCGTACTTGCAGGCATTAACTTCTTATCAAAGCACCGCACTAAAGCTTCAGGCAACATAAGTGTCATGCAAGTTAAATACATTAATCGTAAAAAATCTTTCACGGAGATATTATCGTTAGTAACCCAAGTGGAATTACCTAAAATGTCCTGATATTCGTTAAGCCTATCAGCTATGAGAGCTGCTCTCTCAACAACATTAAGCCGATTCATAGTGGCTTGATTAAGTGTATTTCGTAACGTTAACACTACATCCAAAGCTTCCTCACCCCCATAGATCGCGCGTAACCTAACTTTGAAATCATCCCAAGTAACTGCTTCTTGAAATGAAACACCTCTTAAATACGCACTCGCATCCCCCTTAGAAAAATCTATAAAACTTTTAGCTTCTTGTAATTGTACAAAAGGATCTACGATTTGTTTGGCATTTAAATGGGCATCAACGGATGAAATCCATGACTCCACATTTTGTGGCAAGAACCCGTTGACACGGCCTTGAAAAGGAAGGATTGCTGACCTGGCATTTACAAGCGTCACAATTGGAGGAGGATTAGCCTGGCCTACACCACTAGGTCCAGGGGTAGGGCTGACAGGAGGAGCCATGACTGCTGTATTTTTTTTTTTTCTATCTCTTTGACCCCTTTCAATCCTATCAAAATATCTATATGAGTACAGACGCCCACTGCGTAAACGCATATGTATAATAAAATTCCCCCAACAATGTTACTAATCCCAATACATTTCCCCCCAAGAGTTTATGAAAGAAAAAGGAATTAGCACAAAGAAAGAAAAATTCTAAATGAGAATTCGGAGTTTCTTATAACAAAGTTTAGGAATTCACTCACCCCAGTAATAATTGACTAACGACTTGTGATAACTACACTTCACTGCCCAAACTGAAATGAATACAAAATCTCTGTACTTAGCTTTATATGAAGTCGACTCGTCGTCTCTCTCTCTCTCTCTCTCTTGATGTTTTGTTAGCGATGTCTCGTTCTAGTTTCTTGTTGAATGTAGTTCTTCCTGGATATGTCTTGCAATTGTTGAACGCCAGTCCTTGGGTTTCCTAGGATGTTGATTGAAGATTCTATTTGTATACTAACATATGTTGGTGTTAGCATTTCCGTTGGACTTAGTCAAAATTGTAGATTCTTGTAGATAGTTTTGAGTTCTTGAAGATCTTTATCAGGTATTACAGCTTTTATTTTGAAGTCTTGAAGATCATTCTCTGGTTTTACAGCTTTTATGTTGAAGTCTTGAAGATATATCTCTAGTTTTACAGCTATTTATTTTGAAGTCTTGAAGATATTTCTCTAATTCTTAGAGTTTAATCGCTGTCTTAGAGTTTAACCGCTGTCTTTGAGTTTAATCGCTGCCACCATTTATTGGTTTGCTACTGTCTTAAGCACACATTTGAGTATGAGTTGTTTTCAGATGTATTTAAATGGTTTACTGAACACATCTTAGTGGTTTTTAAGTTTTATTGTGAATAAACAACTGAGTTAAACATCTCCATCACTGGAGGAAGCTGTGTTGGTCCACATGACCAATTCTGGTGAAGTTTAGATATGAACTGAACAAATTACCGATATCCCAAATATCGTATACTTGCTTTAATTTAGCTAAGTGACGGAATCGGAAGACACCTGCATCCGGTGACGTCACAAACTTTCACACGAAGAGACAATGTGTTGACATTAAGAAAGAATGGCAACTCAGCATCTTACATCCTGCTTACAATTTGAGTGACCATAGCAAATCTCACGGTTAGCTCTTCCAACCAACATGACATATTACGTCATTTGTTTTAAACATGTAATATTACTATTCTAACTATTACACTTATACCTGTTGAATTCAGGTATTTTGTACTTAGAATTGAAATCAACCCATCTTCACCATCGTAGCTAATTGGTAGTTTGTTACTTGGCATTCAATTAATGATAAATTTTGCACATTTTTACGTGTTTTTCATATTCAAATAAGCCATATATATTTTGATATATTAATGTCTGGATTCTCTTAACGACCTCGGGATCAGAGCCCCAGCCGAAATCACACAAAGACAAGATCTTGGCTCCAGACATTAATATATCAAAATATATATGGCTTATTTGAATATGAAAAACACGTAAAAATGTGCAAAATTTATCATTAATTGAATGCCAAGTAACAAACTACCAATTAGCTACGATGGTGAAGATGGGTTGATTTCAATTCTAAGTACAAAATACCTGAATTCGACAGGTATAAGTACAGTAGAATTGTCATTGACTTCAATCTTTCTTCGTGGCCAAATGGGTTAGTCACTGTCTATATAAGCTGGCCGACCAGGGTTCGATTCCCGGCCGGAGCCAAGCTCTTGTCTTTGTGTGATTTCGCCTGGGGCTCTGATCCCGAGGTCGTTAAGAGAATCCAGACATTAATATATCAAAATATATATGGCTTATTTGAATATGAAAAACACGTAAAAATGTGCAAAATTTATCATTAATTGAATGCCAAGTAACAAACTACCAATTAGCTACGATGGTGAAGATGGGTTGATTTCAATTCTAAGTACAAAATACCTGAATTCGACAGGTATAAGTACAGTAGAATTGTCATTGACTTTTATCTTTCTTCGTGGCCGAATGGGTTAGTCACTGTCTATATAAGCTTGCCGACCAGGGTTCGATTCCCGGCCGGAGCCAAGCTCTTGTCTTTGTGTGATTTCGCCTGGGGCTCTGATCCCGAGGTCGTTAAGAGAATCCAGACATTAATATATCAAAATATATATGGCTTATTTGAATATATATATATATATATATATATATATATATATATATATATATATATATATATATATATATATATATATATATATATATATATATATATATATATATATATATATATATATATATATATATATATATATATATATATATATATATATATATATGTTCATATTGTAATTAAAAGAACATATATACACACAAAAAAATATCGGTTACTAAACATTCCCTTGTTACGCGAACAAAGGCCACTCGAAGGTAGGAAAAAATTATAAAGAATCACGCCAGAAACATTTTAGCTGATGGTACATGAGATTCGAGACCTCTCGTCGCATTTTCTTGTCTTGGGGTTATGTAAAAAGCCCTACTCTTTTCTCAGAGCGAATGAGTTATTTCTGCCGGAATTTCATTCTGGCCTTATACTCTAAAAAGAAAATTGTTCGTCCTGATGAACCCAAATGGTCTATTCTTATATTTTATGATAAATTTCTTGGTTTGCTGATAAAGAAATTTAAATCAGAGTTATAAATATGAAATTTTAGAAATTCGGTGAATTTGGAAGAAGATAAAAACTGTTAATTTTGGCTAATGTTAGAGGTAAATTGAGACTTGAAATGATTGTGATATGAACGGTTTATAATCAGTTTTAAATATTTTCTACTGCAGCAAGAGCAACAGCTAATTTTTACTCTATACAAATATTCCACCTATTAGGCGACTTTAAAAAAAAAATAGATCAATCTAAGCTATTCAAAGGATAAAGCTATGTTTTATAATGCATCCTACATAGAGGAATTAAAGTTTGCAAAAAATTTTGTCTTGAAATATTCAAAGTAAATTTGCCTTTGCGTAAGCCGCTTGCTGGTGAGAGGCTTAAGATCTGCAAAAGCTCAGATGCCATTAAAGATGATTAGAAGGGATAAAAAACGTCTAAAGAAAAAGAAAGAGAGATTTTAACATTTTATCAAATATTTTATTTTGTTGTCAGTCATGAAAAAAAATAGTTCCTGCCCATATCACGATAAGCGGTTTCACTTATGAGCCATGTAGAATTCAATTGCTATTGGATTGCTTTAATCGTCTTCGATTCTATGAGAATGAGATAAGATAATTACATTAAAGGAACTGATCAACCAATAGAGTTATCAAGGAATGGTAGCTCAATAAAACTGCCAATTGAAATGAGAAAAATTTGAAAATTCAACAAAAATAAGCCATACTTCGGAATACTGTTTTATACTGAGATGAAGACAAATTCAAATATAAAATGTAAAAGGTAAAGAAATGACTCTTCATTATAAAAAGCTAATTTACTTTTACTGCATCATATCATTTATTTATAACCATATT
>NC_090742.1:132024155-132029155 GCF_036898095.1 Palaemon carinicauda | reverse complement strand
TATATATATATATATATATATATATATATATATACATACATACAAACACACACACACACACATATATATATATATATATATATATATATATATATATATATATATATATATATGTGTGTGTGTATATATATATATATATATATATATATATATATATATATATATATATATATATATATATATATATATATATATATATATATATATATGTATATATATATACATATATATATATATATATATATATATATATATATATATATATATATATTTATTTATTTATATTTAAATTTATATTTATATTCATATTGTAATTAAAAGAACATATATATAGAAAAAAAAATATCGGTTACTAAACATTCCTATCTTACACAAACAAAGGCTGGCTTGAGGCTATTCCATAAATGACCTTCGGAAAGCTCGCCATTCCAGCGTAATGGCCTTTCGAAGGTAGGAAAGAATCATAAAGAATCACGACTAAAAACATTTCAGCTGATGGTACGTAAGATTCGAGACCTCTCGTCGCATTTTCTTGCCTTGAGGTTTTGGAAAAATCCCGATTCTTTTCTCAGAGCGAATGCGTTATCTCTACCGGAATTTCATGCGGGCCATATACTCGAAAAAGAAAATTGTTCGTCTTGATGAACCCAAATGTGATATTCTTAGATTTTATGATAAAATTTTTGGTTTACCGCCTAACAAATTAAAATCATAGTTATATATTTGAACATTTAAGAAATGGGATGAATTTGAAAGAAGAAAAATTCCTGTTATTTTTGGCTAATGTTAGAGGTAAATTGAGACTTGAAAAGAATGCGATAGGGAAGGGTTTCTAATCAGTTTTGAATAGTTTTTTTTTTTTTTATACAACGAGGGCAACAGCTCATTTTTACTCTATACAAGTATTCCACTTATTAGGCAACTTAGAAAAAAACAAACAGATCAATCCAATGCATCATATATAGAGGAATTAAAGTCTGAGAAAATTCTTTCTTGAATTATTCAAAGTAAACTTGCCTTTGCGTACGCTGCTTGCTGGTGAGAGGCTTAAGATCTGCAAAAGCCCAGATGGAATTAAAGATGATTAGAAGGGATACAGAACGTCTAAAGAGAAAGTAGAATAGAATAGATTCTAACATTTTATCAAATATTGTATTTTTTGTCAATCATGAAAAAAATTAGTTCCTACCCGTATCACGATTAGCGCTTTCACTTATGAGCCATTTAGAAAATCAATTGCGATTAGATTGCTTTATTCGTCTTGGATTGTATGTCAGTCCTGATAATCTTATTGTGGGAGGAGGAAGAATTTAATGGTTGATTACGTTATAAAACACTAAGATGAGATATATACCTTTCCCTAGGCATTTTGATTCTTGAAGTTTACGACTGCCGACACTGATAATTTCAATCAAGTAAACTCCAAAGGAATCATTGCTATCATTGGAGCAAGTCATAGTACAGTACTGTCACTGTTGCTTTCTCTAGATAACAGAGAAAAGGAAAATAAAAAAAAAAAATTGGTCAGATACAGGTGGGTACATGGATCGTGGGGTTTCAAAGCAAACCCTCTGTTCCAAAAAGTTTCATAATTCAACAATCCAAGTATTCGTTGTGGTGGCCGATGGGGTCACGTCCTTGACTGGTGAACGCCAGACTAGGGTCCGAGTCCCGTTCAAACTCGTTAGTTCCGTTGGTATCGGCAACCTCGCTATCTTTGTGAGGTAAGGATGTGGGTTTTGGGGATCCTATAGGTCTATCTACTAAGTCATTAGCAGCCCTGGCCCTCTTTGGTCGTAGCTTGGCTTGAGAGGGGACTTGGGCGGTGATCATATATATATATATATATATATATATATATATATATATATATATATATATATATATATATATATATATGTGTGTGTGTGTATATATATATATATATATATATATATATATATATATATATATATATGGTCAGTCTCTAGGGTATTTCTTACTTGATAGGGCAATGTCACAGTCCCTTGCCCCTGCCATTCATAAGAGACCTTTAAATCTTTAGGCTGAGGGCCACATTCCATGATCCAGAGGAGTCCTGTGAATCGTCAGAATTTGAGCAAGATATAAACAATTCTAAAGTTGTTGCATGGGCAGTAGAAAGAAGTAAAATTACTCATTATAGTACTTCACCTACCTTTGCACAGGGTGTACCATCATGAAGTGTTTTTATTGTCCTCTGGAGTACAAATAATGTCTTGAAACAATGGACTAATACTAAGTGGCAAAATATCTTTGATGACCACTAAGCCAGAACAAATCATTGTGCATATACTTTAGTTACAGCCTTTCTATGACCAAGAATACAAAACGATGTGCTTATATTTTTGATGCAATAGCTGATGTATGTGAAGGCAAGACTAGGGAGCATATAACCTTTGTGATATGTGTTCAAATACAATGAAAATGATGCAGCATCATGCTTATAGCTCAGATCTTTATTGATCGCGTGCTCGGTCTAAAAAGCGGTGAGACGATTACATCTAAGGAACATTGATCAACCAATAGAGTTATCAAGGAATGGTAGCTCGGTGAAACTGCAAATTGAAATGAGAAAAATTTGACCATTCAACAAAAAATAAGCTATACTTCTGAATACTGTTCTATACTGAGGTAAAGGAGAATTCAAGTATAAAATGTAAAAGGTAAAGAAACTGTAGCATGCTTCATTCCATGGTGAAATTATGACTAAATGTCTATCCTACAAGGGAAAATAGAACCCTACCCTTAAATGACTCTTCATTATGAAAAGCTAATTAACTTATACTTCATTATATCGTTAATTTATAACCATATATATTTCCATATTTCCTATCCTCGCTGGGCTATTTTGCCATGTTGAAGCCCTTGGGCTTAAATCATCTTGCTCTTTCAACTAGGGTCGTTTGTAGCTCAACTAATAATAATAATAATAATAATAATGATAATAATAATAATAATAATAATAATAATAATAATAATAATAATAATAATAATAATAATAATAATAATAACCTACTTCTGGACAGGAAAACCCAGTGACTAAAATCCGAGGTCTTTAACGGTTCACATGTTGTCCTAAAATAATTTATCAAGATTACAATTAAATTTTACTTAAACCACAAAGATCTTCTGCATTAAAGGTTTAAATGCAGCTCGATAATGGCAGAGACAAGGGACACTGACATTGCCCTATCAAGCAGGATAATACCTTAGAGACTGACCATATATACCAGTGGTTCTTAAAATTGTTTGCCTTGCGCCCCCCTTCTGCATTAAGCATAGATCCCATGCCCCCCTTCCCCAACCTTGAAATTTCTGCCAAAGTAGAAAGTATTATTTCAATAAAATAAACATTGTTCATAGAAAATGGGTAAAATAAATATATTATGATGAAACAAAATTTTATCATAATCTTTTTTCAATCTGTTTTATCATTATACAGATTACAGTTATTACATTGATAGAAAATACTGGAAAAAATACAAATTATTGCAAAAATAAACATAATTTTTACTCTTAATACAATCATTCATGGATCATGACCACATCAAAAAACATTACACATCCTCCTTAGTAATTGATTTATCCATATTTATGTAGTATTGTAAAACAAAAGCCATCATAATTACTACATTTTTATTTTCATTGTTACTATTTTAACTACTCGCGCCCCCCTTGAAAGCTCCAGGCGACTCCCTAGGGGGGTGCGCCCCCCAGTTTAAGAATCACTGATATATACAAATGATCAAAGCCCAAGCCCCTCTCCATCCAAGCTAGAACCAAGGAGGGCCAGGAAATGTCTGCTGAGGACTCAGCAGAGAGACATTATAGGTTCCCCCTAGCCCCGGATCCTTAGCTCACAAGGATGGTGAGGTTAACACAACCAAAGAAGCTATCGATTAATTCGTGTTTTGAAATGCCAAGACTATGAAACAGAAATACCATCATAAAAAAGCCACCCTACTTGAATTCTCCGAAGCAATACAGTTAAATGTAATACATTAGTTTGGGAGAAGCCATTTTTCTGCCGCCCAGCTCAGTTATAATAGAATTAATGGAGAAAAATCTGTGTTTGAAGCCGACCTGGCAATAAAGTGGTCAAATATCCTAAAGGAAGGAACATTAAGTGGAACATAAAATACGCAGCAGAAGTTTTCGGTGGAGATTGTTCTTAAAAGAAGAAAGACAGTATTTCTTTGCATTAAGAAGGAATCTAGAACAATGTCATGCAAAGGATAGGGCTGACCAGGAATTAAATAAGATCAGATAGCCATTTGAAGATTAATTTCTGAATTATTTCATTTATTTTTTATTTTGGCTCCATAGGCCACTAGATCATTGGAAGGCCCAGTCTTACAAAGCTGAGGACTATGAATCGTGAAGTAGGAGATGATGAATGGCAAAGTATTGAGTTAAAAGCTCAAGATAGAGACGACGGGTGAAATCTAACCGAGGCCCTTTGTGTCTATAGGTGTGCGAAGAGATGATTATGATGATAAAAACTTACTTATACGTAAGCTCTGAAACATAATGTCATATATTTGTAACCATTACCTATTTTTCCCTGGTCCTAGCTTGGTTGTGGAGAAGTTATGAGCAAAAAAACAGTCGTATATATATATATATATATATATATATATATATATATATATATATATATATATATATATATATATATATATATATATATATATATATATATACATATATATATACACACACACACACACACAAATATATATATATATATATATATATATATATATATATATATATATATATATATATATATATGATCGGTTTCTAGGGCATTACGTAACAAGCCCTGAACTACCGATGGTCGCTTCCACTCATGAACACCTTTTAAACCTCCAATATGTTTATTATGTGGAAATTTACATTTTTCAAGAGAAAAAGTCAAGCTATTCGGATATACCATGTATCTAACCACTCGCCATATTTACGCCAAGGTAATTGAG
>NC_090742.1:132011655-132016655 GCF_036898095.1 Palaemon carinicauda | reverse complement strand
TAAACCATAAAGATCGACTGCATTAGAGGTTTAAAGGCAGCTCATGAATAACAGAGGCAAGGGAGATTGACATTGCCCAATCAAGCAGGACAATGCCTTAGAGACTGACCATAAATACGAATAATCAACGCCCAACCCCCTCTTCATTCAAGCTTGAACCAAGGAAGGCCAGGCAATGTCTGCTGAGGACTCAGCAGAGAGACTTTATAGGTTCCCCCAAACCCCATATCCTTAGTTCACAAGGATAGTGAGCTTGCAACAACCAAAGAAGCTATCGAGTTTGAACGGGACTCGAACCCCAGTCTGTCGTTTACCTTGTAGTTTAAATGTTTTGTTAGTAAGCTATACTTATATTGTTGATATATACTTTTTTATATTTTCTCCAGGTTTTAATGTTGATAGTATTTTTGACATAGCAAAAGATTTTTTATCATTTATTTTTAAATAGGCGTGTGCATAGAAGGTCCAAATAAAATCCAATAGTTCCTAATAAAAAAAATCTGTAATTAAAAGACATTATACATTCAAATGAAAACTTTACAATGTATTAAAAAAAGAAGCCTTTTTTCGGTCATATTTCAATAATGAACAAAATCCTTTTTATGGGAATACAAAACTTTTATAACATATAATAGCCTGGCAATAGATTTTTTTTCCATTTTGTTCAGATATACCCCGTTGTAGTATTTTATACGCATAATATACCGTGTTTGAATTTGATATGGACTGAGTATAGATGATTGTATTTAATCTGTTTGTAACAAGCACCATTTTGAGTCTCATTAGAACAGGTAGTTTATATGAAATGGCTTTCATTAAAAATTTATTTTGGTTTTTGAAAAACCAAATCCAGTATAATGGAAGATATTTTCTCATATTATTATTATTATTATTATTATTATTATTATTATTATTATTATTATTATTATTATTATTATTATTATTATTATTATTATTATTATTATTATTATTATCATTATTATTATTATTATTATTATTATTATTATTATTATTATTTTTTTTTTTTTCTTTTTTTTCTAAATCGTAATCTACAGATACTGGTGGTTTATATTGTGGGATTCCAGGTTACATCTAGAGTCCTTGAGAATCCATCACTTTCTTCACTATATGTGCTGTTTTAAGTAGCACGCCCTTCTGCATAAGTCCTAGGGCAATATCGGATCCTGCCTTCTCAAGATTCCGTTTCAATGACTGACGTCATTATTATTATTATTATTATTATTATTATTATTATTATTATTATTATTATTATTGTTGTTGTTAATATATTCATTATTATTATTATTACTATTTATCATTAATAATAATAATAATAATAATAATAATAATAATAATAATAATAATAATAATAATAATAATAATAATAATAATAATAATAATAATTAAGGCTCATTTTCTTGTTGTACTATCTATTCCATAATGTACGTAGGTTAAAAAAAATAAAGACTCCTAAAGGCGTGCTGTAACTTTCATAATATTCTGATTAATTTCCAAAGCATCAAATCAACACGAGTCTCTTTTTTATTGGCATAAATACCACTCACAGTTCTAGCAGTAGGCCTTCATCTCTGCCACCACAAATCTAGAAATATCTCTTAGGCCTCTGGTTCATTCTCTTACTGCAGTGGTTGGATCATAGTGCATATAATTCTTTCAAGTAACCAGAAGAATCATTCAAGGATGCGAAGGCGTGAGAATTTCTTTCTTAGTATCAACTACATACATACATATACCAAGGCAATTCCCCTAATTTTGGGGGGTAGCCGACATCAACAAATGAAACAAAACAAAAAAGGGGACCTCTACTCTCTACGTTCCTCCCAGCCTAACAAGGGACTCAACCGAGTTCAGCTGGTACTGCTATGGTGCCACAGCCCACCCTCCCACATTATCCACCACAGATGAAGCTTCATAATGCTGAATCCCCTACTGCTGCTACCTCCGCGGTCATGTAAGGCATCGGAGGAAGCAGCAGGGCCTACCGGAACTGCGTCACAATCGCTCGCCCTTCATTTCTATTTCTAACACGCTCTCTTGCCTCTCTCACATCTATCCTCCTATCACCCAGAGCTTCTTTCACTCCATCCATCCACCCAAACCTTGGCCATCCTCTTGTACTTCTCCCATCAACTCTTGCATTCATCACCTTCTTTAGCAGACAGCCATTTTCCATTCTCTCAAAAATGGCCAAACCACCTCAACACATTCATATCCACTCTAGCTGCTAACTCATTTCTTACACCCGTTCTCACTCTCACCACTTCGTTCCTAACCCTATCTACACGAGATACACCAGCCATACTCCTTAGACACTTCATCTCAAACACATTAAATTTCTGTCTCTCCATCACTTTCATTCCCCACAACTCCGATCCATACATCACAGTTGGTACAATCACTTTCTCATATAGAACTCTCTTTACATTCATGCCCAACCCTCTATTTTTTACTACTCCCTTAACTGCCCCCAACACTTTGCAACCTTCATTCACTCTCTGACGTATATCTGCTTCCACTCCACCATTTGCTGCAACAACAGACCCCAAGTACTTAAACTGATCCACCTCCTCAAGTAACTATCCATTCAACATGACATTCAACCTTGCACCACCTTCCCTTCTCGTACATCTCATAACCTTACTCTTACCAACATTAACTCTCAACTTCCTTCTCTCACACACTTCCAAATTCTGTCATTAATAGGCCAAGCTTCTCTTCTGTGTCTGCAACCAGTACAGTATCATCCGCAAACAACAACTGATTTACCTTCCATTCATGGTCATTCTCGTCTACCAGTTTTAATCCTTGTCCAAGCACTCGAGCATTCACCTCTCTCACCACTCCATCAACATACAAGTTAAACAACCTCGGCGACATCACACATCCCTGTCTTAGCCCCACTCTCACCGGAAACCAATCACTCACTTCATTTCCTATCCTAACACATGCTTTACTACCTTTGTAGAAACTTTTCACTGGTTGCAACAACCTTCCACCAACTCCATATAACCTCATCACATTCCACATTGCTTCCCTATCAACTCTATCATACGCTTTCTCCAGATCCATAAACGCAAGATATGCCTCCTTACCTTTTGCTGAATATTTCTCGCATATCTGCCTTACTGTAAAAATCTGATTCATACAACCCCTACCTCTTCTAAAACCACCCTGTAATTCTAAGACTGCATTCTCTGTTTTATCCTTGATCGTATTAATCATCACTCTACCATACACTTTTCCAATTACGCTTAACAAACTAATACCTCTTGAATTACAACACTCATGTACATCTCCCTTACCCTTATATAGTTGTACAATACACGCACAAACCCAATCTACTGGTACCATTAACAACTCAAAACACATATTAAACAATCTCACCAACCATTCAAGTACAGTCACACCCCCTTCCTTCAACATCTCAGCTCTCACACCATCCAAACCAGGCGCTTTTCCTATTCTCGTTTCAGCTAGTGCTCTCCTCACTTCATCTATTGTAATCTCTCTCTCATTCTTATCCCCCATCACTGGCACCTCAACACCTGCAACAGCAATTATATCTGCCTCCCTATTATCCTCAACATTCAGTAAACTTTCAAAATATTCCGTCCATCTTTTCCTTGCCTCCTTTCCTTTTAACAACCTTCCATTTCCATCTTTCACTGTCTCTTTAATTCCTGAGCTAGCCTTCCTTACTCTCTTCACTTCTTTCTAAAACTTCTTCTTATTCTCTTCATATGAATGACCCAATCCCTGACCCCACCTCAGGTCAGCTGCCCTCTTTGCCTCACGTACCTTGGGCTTTACTTCCATATTTTTCTCTTTATATTTTTATACTTCTCTATACTATTACTCTGCAGCCATTCTTCAAAAGCACTCTTTTTCTCTTCCACTTTTACCTTCATTCCTTCATTCCACCATTCACTGCCCTTCCTCATGCTGCCTCCAACAACCTTCTTGCCACACACATCACTTGCAATCCCAACAAAATTTTCTTTTACTAACTTCCACTCCTTCTCGAAATTGCCAGTTTCTCTTACTTTCACTTCGTCATATGTCATTTTCAACCTTTCCTGATATCTACTTTTTTACCCCCAGTTTTATTAGCTCTTCAACCTCACTATCTCCCTTTTACATCAACTACAAATCATAAAACAACAGCTCGATGACCTTATAACATGAGAACATATAGCTGGTGTATATATATATATATATATATATATATATATATATATATATATATATATATATATATATATATATATATATATATATATATATATATATATATATATATATGTGAAAGGCCAGGTCGAAACCAACCCTGCCACGAGAGACCATAAAAGAAGTCGGAACCTAACTGCTACCCAGCAGTTCAAGGATTTACTGGGCGAGACATCAGTCTCTTACCAGCGAGTTTTCCCCAACTTCTCGGCCCACCACTTGGTAAATTTAAGTTCCGACTTCTTTTATGGTCTTTCCTGGCATGGTTTGTTTCGACCTGGCCTTTCATTAGAAGGGGCCAGTGTTCGATCCCAAGTATCATGTAGAAATTTATTTCTATTTGAACACGATGTTGTGTTGATATTTATCCATATTGACTCATTATGGGTAATTTGAATGAATTACTACCAATTGTGTCATGTGGTGGGCTGAGAAGTCGGGGAAAACTCGCTGGTAAGAGACTGATGTCTCGCCAGGTAAATCCTTGAACTTCTGTGTAGCAGTTAGGTTCCGACTTCTTTTATGGTCTCACGTGGCATGGTTGGTTTCGACCTGGTCTTTCATTAGAAGGGGCCAGCATTCGATCCCAAGTATGAGGTGGTAATTTATTTCTATTTGAACACAATGTTGTGTTGATATTTATCCATATTGACTCATTAGAGGTAATTTGAATGAATTACTACCAATTGTGTCAAGTGGTGGGCCGGGAAGTCGGGGAAAACTCGCTGGTAAGAGACTGATGTCTCGCCAGG
>NC_090742.1:131999155-132001655 GCF_036898095.1 Palaemon carinicauda | reverse complement strand
AAAAATCCAATTAATTGAATAATCATTCTGCATCTTATTTGTGAAGCACACTGTAAATAATTTCTCAAGTTTATTGTAAGTGTAATACACACACACATAAATATATATATATATATATATAAATATATATATATATATATATATATATATATATATATATATATATATATATATATATATATATATATATATATATATATATATATATATATATATATATATACATACATACATATATATATGCATATAAATATATATATATATATATATATATATATATATATATATATATATATATATATATATATATATATATATATGTGTGTGTGTGTGTGTGTGTGTGTGTGCGTATTAATATTTATATTTGTATTGTAATTAAAAGAACATATAAACAGACGAAAAAATATCGGTTCCAAAACATTCCCATCTTACACAAACAAAGGCTGGCTTGAGGCTATTCCGTAAATGACCTTCGGGAAGCTCGCCATTCCAGCGTAATGGCCTTTCAAAGGTAGGAGAGAATTATATACAATCACGACCAGAAACATTTCAGCTGATGGTACGTAAGATTCAAGACGTCTCATCGTATTTACTTACCTTGAGGGTTTGCAAAATACCTGACTCTTTTCTCAGAGCGAATGAATTATCTCTGCCGGAATTTCATGCGGGCCATATACTCGAAAAAGAAAATTGTTCGTCCTGATGAACCCAAATGGTATATTCTTAGATTTTATGATAAAATTCCCAGTTTACTGCTAAACAAATTGAAATCAGAGTTTTATATATATGAACATTTAAGAAATTGGATGAATTTGAAAGAAGAAAAATTCCTGTTATTTTTGGCTAATGTTAGAGGTAAATTAAGTCTTGAGAAGAATGCGATAAGAAACGTTTTATGATCAGTTTTAAAGCTTCTTATACAGGAAGGGCAACAGCTCATTTTCACTCTGTATAAATATTCCACTTAGGCCACTTTAATTAGAAAAAAAGAAGACAATTCTAAGATATTTAAAGGATTAGGCTAGATTTTATTATGCATCTTATATAGAGGAATTAATATCTGAGAAAAATTCTTTCTTGAATTATTCAAAGTAAACTTGTTTTTGTGTAAGCTGCTTGCTGGTGAGATGCCAAAGACTTGCATGAGCCAAGATGGCATTAAAGCTGATCAGAGGAGATATAGAACGTCTAAAGAGAAAGTAAGACAGACTTTAACATTTTATCACATATTGTATTTTGTTGTCAAATTGAAAAAAAATGAGCTCCTACCCATATCACGATTAGCGCTTTCACTTAAGAGAAATGTAGAAAATCAATTGCTCTTAGATTGCTTTAATCGTCTTAGATTGTATGTCATTCCTGATAATCTTATGGCTGGAAGAAATTATATGGCTGATTACGTTGTAAAACACTAAGATGAGATACCTTTCTTTAGGCATTTTGATCCTTGAAGTTTACGACTGCCGACACTGATAATTTTAGTCATCTAAATGAATCATTGCTGTCACTGTTGCTTTCTCTAGATAACAGAGAAAGGAAAATAAGGAAGCTAAATTGGTCAGATACAGGTGTGGTACATGGATGTTGGGTTTCAAAGCAGAACCTCCATTCCAAGAAGTTTCAGAGTTCAACATTCCAAGTATCCTTTGTAGTGGCTGATGTGGGCACTGATCAGGTATATATGGTCAGTGTCTAGGGCATTTTCCTACTCGATATTGCAATGTAACAGTTCCTTCCCCTTCCATTCATGAGAGCCTTTAAATCTTTAAACTAATGGGCACAATCCATGATCCAGAGGGGCCCTGTGAATCGTCAGAATTTGAGCAAGATATAAACAATGTTAAAGTTTTTGTATGGGCATTAGCAAGGAATAATGTTACACATTATAGTAAATCACATACCTTTGCACAAGGTGTACCATCATGAAGTGTTATTAATGTACTCTGGAGTTCAAACAATGTCTTGAGACAATGGACTAATACTAAATGGCAAAAAAGCTTTGATGGCCATTGAGCCAGAACAAATAATTGTGCATATAGTTACTGCTTTTCTATGACCAATGATACAAAACGATGTGTTTATATGTTAGATGCAATAGTTAATGTATGTTAAGTCAAGACTAGGGAGCTTATAACCTTTATGATATGTGTTCAAACACAATGAAAATGACGCAGCATCATACTTATAGCTCAGATTTAATCGATCGTGTGCTTGGTCTACAAAACGGTTAGACGATTACATCCAAGGAACATTGATCAACCAATAGAGTTATCAAGGAATGGTAGCGCGGTGAAACTGCAAAATGATTCATAATCATATTTTTATTCATATTTCCTATCATCGCTGGGCTATTTTGCCCTGTTGAAGCCCTTAGGATTATACCATCTTGCTTTTCCAACTAGGGTCGTTTGTAGCTACACTAATAATAATAATAATTATAATACTAATAAAAGTAATAATAATGATAATAATAGTAATAATAATTAATAATAATAATAAT
>NC_090742.1:131971655-131989155 GCF_036898095.1 Palaemon carinicauda | reverse complement strand
GGGTAGGCCACTGCTGTGGTTGGGCACCAGAGTGGGGGGGGGGGTGTTGGAACTGAAACCAGGCACCTTTACCTCTAAATATTTCTTGAAGAGTACAACTATGTTCACCTTTCTAAGATACGCGCTTTTAAGAGGAATAACATGTTGCAATAACAATTCTTCTTACTTCGGAAGTCTGTGAAAAACTAATTCCTTAAATGAAAAGCTCCCTTGTCCAACGACGCACTTAAGGGATATAACTAAAAAATACGGTACTTTCTTTCTGTGTTGAATTCTAAGAAAAAACATCAAAAGGATATATGACACGGTTGTTTTGTGAAAAAAGTTTATTCAGGTAGTACCTAGCATCCTGGGCAAATGATGAACAGATTTTAAAGGTTTCCTGCAATATATCTTTTAAAGTAGAGTCGGAAGTTAGCCAACTCCAGTTCCTTTAAGAGATAGGTTATTTAGAATACAATATTTGCGGGAGAAAAATAATATTATTATTATTATTACTATCCAAGCTACAACCCTAGTTGCAAAATCAAGATGCTATAAGCCCAGGGGCTCCAACAAGGAAAAATAGCCCAGTGAGGAAAGGAAACAAGGAAATAAATAAATAAAGAGAACAAATTAACAATAAATCATTCTAATATAAGTAACAACGTCAAAACAGACATGTCATATATAAACTATTAACAACATCAAAAACAAATATGTCATAGATAAACTATAAAAAGGCTAATGTCCGCCTGGTCAACAAAAAATCATTTGCTCCAACTTAGAACTTTTGAAGTTCTACTGATTCAACCACCCGATTAGGAAGATCATTCCACAACTTGGTCACAGCTGGAATAAAACTTCTTGAGTACTGTGTAGTATTGAGCCTCGTGATGGAGAAGGCCTGGCTATTAGAATTAACTGCCTGCCTAGTATTATGAACAGGATAGAATTGTCCAGGGAGATCTGACTGTAAAGGATGGTCAGAGTTATGAAAAATCTTATGCAACATGCATAATGAACTAATTGAACGACGGTGCTAGAGATTAATATCTAGATCAGGAATAAGAAATTTAATAGACCGTAAGTTTCTGTCCAACAAATTAGGATGAGAATCAGCAGCTGAACACCAGACAGGAGAACAATACTCAAAACAAGGTAGAATGAAAGTATTAAAACACTTCTTCAGAATAGATTGATCACCGAAAATCTTGAAAGACTTTCTCAATAAGCCTATTTTTTGTGCAATTGAAGAAGACAGAGACCTTATATGATTCTCAAAAGTAAATTTACTGTCGAGAATCACACCTAAAATTTCGAAAGAGTCATACATATTTAAAGAAACATTATCAATACTGAGATCCGGATGTTGAGGAGCCACCGTCCTTGACCTACTTACAATCATACTTTGAGTTTTGTTAGGATTCAACTTCATACCCCATAATTTGCACCATGCACTAATTCTAGCTAAATCTCTATTAAGGAATTCACCAACCCTAGCTCTACATTCAAGGGATGGAATTGATGCAAAGAGAGTAGCATCATCTGCATATGCAACAAGCTTGTTTTCTAGGCCAAACCACATGTCATGTGTATATAGTATGAAAAGTAATGGGCCAAGAACACTACCCTGTTGAACACCGGATATCACATTCCTATAATCACTAAGGTGCCCATCAACAACAACTCGTTGAGATCTATTACTTAAAAAATCAATGATAATGCTAAGAAACGACCCACCCACTCCCAACTGTTTCAGTTTGAAAACAAGGGCCTCATGATTAACACGGTTAAATGCAGCACTAAAATCAATGCCAATCATACGAACTTCCCGACCACAATCAAGGGATTTCTCTACAGCATTGGAGATTGTAAGAAGGGCATCACAAGCTCCAAGGCCTTTACGAAAACCAAATTGCAAACTAGGGAATATATGATTACCTTCAGCAAACCTATTAAGACGTTTTGCCAGAAGACGTTCAAAAACTTTAGATAATATGGGAGTTATGGAAATTGGGCGGTAATCAGTGGGACTTGAGCTACCACAAACACATTTACATAGAGGAATAACATTACCAATTCTCCAACTAGTGCTAAAAGCTCCTCTTCTTGCTAACTTGCGCAAAATAACAGATAACTTTGGAGCTAAGAAATCTGTTGTCTTTAAAAGAAAACAAAGGAAAAATACCATTTGGGTCTACACCTCCATGAGCATCAAGGTCCACCAACAGAGCTTTAATCTCAGGAGATCGAAAAGCTAAACTAGTTAGTTTAGCCTCAGGAAAACAGGAATGAGGAAGTTCAAGTTTTTCATTACTCTGTTTACTGTCAAAAACATCAGCCAAAAGGGTTGCCTTTTCTTTTGGATAGTGAGTGACTGAGCCATCTGGTTTAAGTAAAGGAGGAACTGTTGCATCTACACCGAAGAGTGCAGATTTAAGGGTAGACCACCATTTATGTTCCTGAGTTGTACCAGAAAGTGTTTCTTTTATGGTTAAATTGTACTCCTTTTCAGTTGAGGCATAAACTCTCTGAGCAAAAGCTCGAAGCTGAGTATAGTTGTTCCAGGTCAAATCTGATATGTTACCCTTCCTAAGTTGATAGGCCTCCTGCTTCTCCAAAAAAGCACGTCTACAATCATCATTGAACCACGGTTTGTCCTTCACTCGGTACCTTAGCACACGAGAAGGGATACGCCTATCAATTATGTTGACTAGATTCTCATTCAAAGGGACCACAGGATCAACACTATTATATAATTGTGACCAATTCAAGCACAAAAGATCATGTAAAATCCCATTCCAGTCTGCTTGGGATTTCATATAAATTTTACAAGAATATGATATATCAGGGACAGGCTGCTCAGTCTTCACTAATAATGAAATCAAGGCAGGATCAGATGTCCCGACTGGAGAACCAGCCTTACTAGTTATAACGCCAGGGGAGTCAGTGTAAACGAGGTCCAAGCAATTACCAGACCTGTGAGTAGCTTCATTTATGATTTGCTCACAGCCTGATTCAGAGGCAAAGTCTAAAGATCTTAAGCCATGGCGATCGGTAGGAGAGATAGAACTTACCCACTTCCTATGGTGAGCATTAAAATCACCAACGGAGACAAAAGAAGCCTTTCTATCATCTTCTTGTATCTTAGCCATAATGGTAAGAAGACAATCGAAGATAGAATCATCCATGTCGGGATTCCGGTAGATCGAACACAAATAAAATTTGTTATGCCTGCCACAAACTTTTATTATCTGAATCTCATGACATCCACATTGATAGCAGGACTTATGAGAAGCAGGGTACTCGGTCCTAATATACACCGCCATTCCCCTGGCCCTAGGGATGGCATCACGTTTCAACATTATTGGCTTCTTAAAACCAGTTATAAGGAGCTCAGATGAGTGCCTCATATTAGAAACCAAAGTTTCTGAGCACAAAAGAATATCATACTGTCTGGACGCAACTGTAAGGTCTTGGATATTTGCATGAAGACCATGAATATTGCTATACAGAAGACGACATTGACGAAATCTAGGACGTACTGGTCCCGGATTTAGCTAAATGTCTCCAGACAGCATAAGAATTAATAGAAATAAAAAAGAGACATCATACTTAAAAACTAGATTAACAAGAATTATAACAAAAGCAATACGTACAGAATTATAAACAAAGTGATTGATGATACCCATAGACTATAGTAAAAAGTCGGAAAAACTGGTCAACATGGTCAATATCTGTTTTGAAATTTTGGAATATATAGATGGTGAAGCTTTTTGTATCAACGTTTGCATTAAGGAAATTCAAGTCAGAAATTTACATTTTCCCTTTAATATAAGCACCTGGAATAAAGGAAAGACAGAGCCTTATTGCATGATACTGATTTTAATAATTTCATTAATTTCAATAAGATTAATAATTTTAGTAATTCCAATAACAAAAATAATCTTTAGAATTCTTATAATGGTAATTTCAATAATTTTGATGATGGTAATAATTTTGATAATTTTTATAATTTTAATAATCTCAATGATAATAATAAATATTTAGATAAATATATAGACAAATAGGCACATAAAAGCACAAGGTCCACCACCCTACTCACCACATGGATTTCTTATTGTCACTGAAGGAAACCTGAATTAGAATTTTTCGGTATTTACATCTGTTTTTTAAATATAATCTTAAGAATTTCATACTTTTAAAGATATCAAATAGCAAAAGAATCAAAGAAAATAAAACAAATGATCTAAAAAGATAATATGTAAACCATTTATGTGAACAAATATTTTTCATATCACTCAGAGAGGAGATCACTTTCTTTATAGTAAGGAAACACAATCCTCCAAAAATATCTGTTACTTTTCTTCAGTAACCTTCATTTTATTTTATAGATACCGAGGATTAATATATTGTTTATAAATGATAACCGGTATTTATAGGATATATTTATATATTCAGTGATTTATTTACTTATTATTCCGATCGTCAATCCCTAAAATTATGTTTTTATAAGACACTCTAGTTATTGATATTTCAATAAAAAAAAAAAAAACTATATGTTATGATATTCGGAGTATTAGGAATACCTCTGCGTTCATAAACTATCACCATTCAAACTTTGAAAATATTCAATTTTAAGTTCATACTGAGAATTATATATATGCAAGGAGTCCAATAATTTAGAAATGATCTGCTCATCTGTTTCTTAACAAAGTATTGATTATTAAGAAAAATTATTGTTCAAGGATAATATATAGTAATGTGGAATATTACATCACTATCTTTTTATATATTGGTTCTATGTTCTCCAAGTAAATTAAAGCCATAGTACGAATTAAAAAAATTCAATTCATTAAATAATTATTCTCCACCTTTTTTCTCAAGCATACTGTACATAATTTCTCAAGTTTATTGTAATTATAGTATATATATATATATATATATATATATGTGTGTGTGTGTGTGTGTATATATATACACATAAATATATATATATATATATATATATATATATATATATATATATATATATATATATATATATATATATATATATATATATATATATATATATATATATATATATATATATATATATATATATATATATATATATATATATATATATATATCACCCACGAAAGACATTTAATACCGAATTATATCTTGGGAATATATATCCCCTTGGAATTCATTCTATGGTAACAGCTTCTGGCCGAGTGGAGATTCCCTCTTGATAGCTCAGTCGGTAGAGTCGTGCTGGCATGGTTTCCGGCGCACAGGTGAGGGGTTCGAATCTCCACCTGGCCAGAGGCTTTTACCATAAAATGAATTCCAAGTGGATTTATATTCCCAAGATAGAATTTGGTATTAAATGCCTTTCGTGGGTGATATTTACATTGATTAAAATCACGTGTGCTTATGATATATGTTCGTATATATATATATATATATATATATATATATATATATATATATATATATATATATATATATATATATATATATATATATATATATATATATATATATATAAATAGGATGGAGAAAAGCCAGCGTAGCATCATACATTTATTTTCCGAATTTTCGAGACTTTGGGTCTCATCATCAGGGATGTAAAATATACAAAATATACAAATTAAAAAAGACTTAGTATTAATGTTAGTATAAATAGAACAACGTAAAAGTTAAATCATTTAAAAAATTGAACTAATAAAAAATATATATATATAAAATTAAAAAGTGAAGAACGCTCAAGTTAGTACCTATCTCTATGGAGCTAAAAAACCGAGTGACGTGTTCTGGTTTGGAAAGGAGGACGTCAACTATGTTATATATAGAACTGTGGAAGAAGTCTGACCATTTAATGAAGGCACAAGCTGTTTGATTGTCAACGACTCCAAAACAGAGAGAGAATAGTCATTGGGCGCTTGGGTGACAATGCGAAAATCCTTATATGAGAATGCTGTTTTACATTTGTTACAATGTTCTCGTATGTTAGAAAATTCTTTGGTTTTTAAAGTACATCCCGTACGGTGACTGACTCCGAGATGAGAGTCTATTCTGACTTTGAGCAATCTCTTGGTGGCCCCCACGTATTTCCCGATCTTACATTTCGGGCAAGTAAAGCAATATACCACCAAAGAGCGCATCAAAGCCGGAAGTTTATCTTTGTGGGTGAACAAAGAACCCAGGGTTTTATTATTTTTTTCTATCAACTTAAGGTTCACAGCCGGAAAAGTTTTCTGAATGACTTTCTGTATTTGCACCTTAAATGTGTTAGACTGAATTAGAGGTATAGAGGCATACATTAATAATTTAGGCACGTTCGGTACAAGTTGACGTGGTTGAAATTTATCGTTTAAAAAGTTATTTACATATTTTAAGAATAAGGCTGGAGGATACGAATTGTTTTTAAAGAACTGAAGTAAAAACTGGATTTCGCTATGGAAGTTATGCCAGTTGGAGGATAACGTATAAGCACGGTGTAACAGTGTGAAAATACTATTTAATTTAAATATCATGGAACAACTGCTATAGAAGTTGGTACCTTGACCTGTAAACGTCTTTTTTCTAAAGACGCTTGTATTAAAACCATTTTCTGTCCTAGTAATTAAAACATCTAAAAAAGCAAGTTGGTTGTCTTGTTCATGCTCAATTGAGAAATTTATATTAGGATGTAGGCCATTGATATATTGCAAGAAAGCTTCAGCTGCTTCTCGGGACCTAAATAGAGCAATGGTGTCATCCACATATCGCTTATAAAAGAGAGGGCGATATGATAAGGGACACCCATCCAGCATCTGTTCCTCAAAAGAGCACATAAAAGCATTAGCCATAACTGGGCCAAGTGGTGATCCCATCGAAACACCATCAACTTGTTTAAAAAGTTTAGTTCTGAATACTGTTCTATACTGAGATAAAGGAGAATTGAAATATAAAATGTTAAAGGTAAAGAAACTGTAGCATTCCTCATTTCATGGTGAAATTATTACTGAATGTCTATTTACAAGGAAAAATAGAACCCAAACCTTAAATGGCTCTTTATTATGAAAAGCTAATTGACTTATACTTCATCATATCGTTTATTTATAACCATATTTATTTCCATATTTTTTAAGCTCGTTGGTCTATTTTGCCCAGTTGAAGCCCTTGGGCTTATAGCATCTTGCTTTTCCAGCTAGTGTCGTTTGAAGCTCAACTACTACTACTACTACTACTACTACTACTACTACTACTACTACTAATAATAATAATAATAATAATAATAATAATAATAATAACGTACTTTTGGGCAGGAAAACCCAGTGACAAAATTTCAAGGCCTTTAACGGTTCACATGTTGTCCCAAAATAACTTTATCAAGATTACTGTACCAACCGTGTGTCACACGATCGTACATAGTTATGACATTTCTCTTTTTTGTATATAGTCTGCTTTGTATCTTTGATCTCCCTACGCACTGATAACGACCTGAATAGACTTGTTTGTTTTTCTCACCATTAAATGTTAACAGAAATCGTTGTTGGTTGAACAGGAAACAGCCTGTTATATGTTATGGCCTTTTAGTCCGCAATTGATGTATATATAAACTGATGTTCTTTAATAAAAGTTACTCAGTTGATTTCATCCCGTCTTCTTAGTCACAGCCTCTCTCGGCCCGTCACATTGGTGACCCTGGAGTGACCCACTCCTCCTGCCTCCCCCCCTCATGGTTACTATAACGCCCTCAAAACAAACCTTCTGGAGCAGTACACACTGTAGCCAGCAACCCGTATAGCTAAGCTTTCTCAGCTCTCTCAACAACCGTTGTGAGACCAAAGGGCTTCGCTCGCACTCAGGGAAATGACCAGTATCGCTCGCCTGCAACCTGCCACAGACACCTCTCCTCGTTAGGTGAACCTACTTCGTGCCCTTTGGGTACGCCGTTTCTCCAAACCTGTACGCGCTGCCATACCCGATGTCGATAGCTTACCCAAAAAGGACTCGATGACCAAAGCCGACGCCCTTATGGACACCCACTTCATGACCTTCAAGACCTCCATCAACGCCTCCACTCCTGAGGAAGAGGACACCTATTCAATGTCAACCGAAGCTGACGTGAATGCCGTAGTACATACATGCCTACCCTGTGACAAGCCGGAGTGGCGACAAAGCCACCCATCACCCACCACTCGCTGGCACCCCAACCAACGACTTCTACAGCCACTTACTGCTACCCATTGGGCGCAGTTTTGCTACTACCACACCAGAATCGGGGCTGCCACGAAGATATATACAGTATGTCATTTTTAGGCGGGGGGAAAGACATGTACCAACCGTGTGTCACACGATCGTACATGGTAACGACATTTCTCTTTTATGTATATAGTTTCCTTTGTATCTTTGCTCTCCCCTCGCACTAATAACGACCTGAATCAACTTTTCTGTTTTCTCATCATTAAATGTTAACAGAAACCGTTGTTGGTTAAACAGGAAACAGCCTGTTATATGTTATGGCCTTTTTGCCCGCAATTGATGTATATATAAACTGATGTTCTGTGATAAAAGTTACTCAGTGGCTTTCGTCCTGCCATCTTAGTCAGAGCCTCTTTCGGCCCGTCACATTACAATTAAGTTTCCTTAAACCCCAAAGATCAACTGCATTAAAGGTTTAAAGGCAGCCCATGAATGAGAGAGGCAAGGGGCAGTGACATTGCCCTATCAAGAAGGATAATACCTTAGAGACTGACCATATATACAAATGATCAGCGCCCAAGCCCCTCTCCATCCAAGCTAGAACCAAGGAGGGCCAGGCAATGTCTGCTGAGGGCTCAGCAGAGAGATATTATAGGATCCCCCAAACCCCAGAAAAAAAATCCAATCGACTTCTATAATCAACATCAATAAACAACGAACATTTTAAGATCCATGGGAAAAGAAAATATAAATGAAGATATTTGACTGTCCTCTCTTAGTTCAAACTTGCAGCAAATGTTTTCATGGTGAACAATCTGACATATGTCCTTTTATAGTTTATATATGAAATGTTTGTTTTGATGTTGTTATTGGTTTTAGAATAATTTATTTCACATGTTCATTATTTATCATATTCTTTATCTGTTTCCTTATTTGCTCTCCTTACAGGGCTATTTCTCCCCGTTGGAGCCCTTGGGCTTATAGGATCTTGCTATTCCAATTAGGGTTGTGGCTTAGCTAATAATAATAATAATAATAATAATAATAATAATAATAATAATAAACCGGAACCAGATGTCTGTGTTCAACTCCAACAAGAAATAGATTAAGACATTAAACAAGTTACAATCAAGTTTATATATGTTTACTATATACGACAGCCATATACATTTCTGTTAAAAAAGATTGGAATAATGTAAAAAAATGCAAGAATTATACTTGGTAATATTATCAATTCCAAGAGTGATACAAAAAATTAGAGAATTTCCCTTTATTTCACAATTAGATGTAATTAGATAAATTAGAAATACATAAAATCAACTGTATATGATGTATATTTTCTCAATTGTTTCTGCATAAAAATTTTTTTCATGTTTTCCTGTGTGTAAGGAAAAAAGTAAGAAACAAATGCACAATTCTCCATTAAAAAATCATGTGACAAATAATAAAAGGTATTACAATTTATTCCTTTCGAGTTCTTGCATTTTACCATTGCCGTTATCCTGAGCGTTGTAATGCGTCCCCAGAGCACGGACCGAGCATTCCAAAAACGCGCTGGCAAACAAGCAGAAACAGTAAATGCGATAAAGCACAATCACTGATAGAGAACATTGGCAGCCCAAGATTTAGAGTTATAGTAAATACGAGTATTCTATTCTGACGGACCTTTCCAAGAGATAAACTTACAAAGCAATCGAATGGATAAATACATCCACCTTGAAATGATTCCACGTCCACAGTATTCGATAAACCCTTCTGTTTGGCCAACCAATGGCAGAGTCAACCAATTAGCAGAAAAAGTAAACCTTAACCTCAGTTCGTGGAATGAATGCTAATGTTGATGGAGAGGCATGGCTCCCACCGAAATGTACGGATCCGTTTCCGATACAATTGACTTTTTCTTGGCCATGAGAACAAACCACAGGTTTAGTATCACTTTCACATAGTTTTATTCGGATAATTTATTCGATTTTAAAATGGTATTAGTATTGATTGTATAAAATTATATATAATCACGTACATATTTCTATACAGGCAGAGACTGAGAGATAAAGAATTGGACAAATCCTAGTTATATATATATATATATATATATATATATATATATATATATATATATATATATATATATATGTATATATATATATATATACATATATGTATATATATATACATATATGTATATATATATATATATATATATATATATATATATATATATATATATATATATATATATATATATATATATATGTATATATATATGTATATATATATATATATATATATATATATATATATATATATATATATATATATATATATATATATATATATATATGTATATATATATGCACATATATATATATATATATATATATATATATATATATATATATATATATATATATATATATATATATATATATATATATATTATATATATATATATATATATATATATATATATATATATATATATATATATATATATACAGGTACACATATATATATACACACACACACACATATATATATATATATATATATATATATATATATATATATATATATATATATATATATATATATATATATATATATATATATATATATGTATATATATACATATATATATATATATATATATATATATATATATATATATATATATATATATATATATATATATATATATATATATATATATATACATATATACATATATATATATATATATATATATATATATATATATATATATATATATATGTATGTATATATATATATATATATATATATATATATATATATATATATATATATATATATATATATATATAACGGATTTTGAGCGAAGCGAAAAATCTATTTTTGGGTGAGATGGCCATGTCGTCCTGATGGAAGTTCCTATAGGGTAGCTTCCTAGGGTATATTACAACTACGGCGATATTACCAGAGAATTTACCTTAAGGTACCAGAATTCTAACTCCTGGAGCGAGTATCCCTCGTGAAAGGGATATCGCGACATATCAGAGGACGTATTCTAGACACGTCACATGGCAATCTACATCCTGGACAGAGATTTCGTCTCGTAGGAGGTGATTGGCGAGATAAGAATTCGGGAAAGAAAAAAGGGGAGCCGCTCCCAAGGCTTCCCTATCCCCCGATTCGTATGCGTGCCTGGCGCCAATCCTGGCGCCATCTGTATTCCTTGTAGCGTACACGAGGTGCTACAGATACTGTATGTAGGGAGGGGTCCTACAGCCCTTTCTTAGAAAGGCAAGGGCGGGTCCATCAGGACGACATGGCCATCTCACCCAAAAATAGATTTTTCGCTTCGCTCAAAATCCGTTTTTTGGGCTCAAGCCATGTCGTCCTGATGGAAGTGTACCAGAGCATTACTGTATCTGTGGATTCTCAGAACGTGCCGTACTCCCCGGAGGTAATTTTTTCCCGGTCGACTAGACCTAGAGACCTAAGATGTTACCGTTATACATCTTTTCAACTAACTATAAACTATGTTAGATCTACCTGCCCCCTACAGGGAAGAGTCCTACTAGACTCTGGAAAAGTCTCGAAGAGTACATATATCTATGTATGAAAACCAGGCAAGCTAATATAGTGGTCTCGCCCTATATTAAGTAAAGCATAGTTTGTATAGAACCACTGCGTCAATATATATTGACCAGTAATCCGCACAATACTTGTATTGGACAAAGGTTTATATCCGCATAGGAAGAAACTAATAAAACCGCCCTCGTCCCTTTATGGGACGGAGTCCTCCCATTAGGGGACTACATAAACCAATGCAACATAGCTTGCATAACAGAACAATTCTATTAGAATTATCCCAGATAAGATACATAGAATTAAAATGCTCAATTATACCAATAAATTGACACAGGTGAAAGAGACGCAAGGTTCTCAAGAACAAGTTTATTGACACACAATAAACAGACAGGTTAACAACAAATATATATATATATATATATATATATATATATATATATATATATATATATATATATATATATATATATATATATATATATATATATATATATATATATATATATATATATATATATATAAAAGAGGATAACCCAAAACTTTAAGCATAAGTATGATAGTAAACAGAACTTGTTTATCTGGAAGAAAAACCATTAAACACCACTTTAATAAGATACCGAGGTATCAAGTCATAAAAGTCTGTATTACAAATCAATCACATTAGCGTTAGAAACGCTCGGCACACATGTCTGAACTTATGCTAGGTTCACCTTTGAAAGAAGGAACAGTCTATGTGGGCACTTGGTGCCCTCATTTAGTTTGTAGTACAGTATGTACCTACACACTCACCCTGGACTTAATCGTCCCAATTAAGACCACTGTTCCTCGCAGAGTTAAACAGTAGGGTTAACTACACGACCCACTGCTACCACAGATCTCTTAAGTTCCTCTACTTGCTTCGCATAGTGGCGAAAGAACACCCTGGAAGACTTCCAGCCCGTGTATGAACGGAGATGTTCAAAATCCATACAATTAAAGAAATTTAGGGATGAGGCAACTTTCCTCGGATCGTGACCTGCGGGTGTACTGTCAGGATCCGCTCTGCGAATAAAATATGTGATTTTCGCTCTGAGTTGATTCAGAGATAAATTTGAGCCTGATGTTTTTCCCCTGAATAGTTGACCACCCTTGAAGTCTGAAGTTCTACGAAGATAGACCTTTAGGCATTCTACTGGACATAGAGATGCATCTTCTTTCAGAGGGCAGATTCTCCAGGGACCCCACCTGTTGGTGGGTAACTCATTCTTGTCGAGAAATGTAGGATCCGGAAACAGGTTCAAAACCCCCCCATCCAGGAACTGAACACGACCTGCCTCTCTCGAGAGGGCTACGATCTCACTAACCCTGGCCCCGGACGCGAGTGCAAATAGGAAAATAACTTTTTGCGTCAAATCCTTTAACGCACATTCTTCATTGCTCAACAGGGAGGCAAAATGAAGAACTTTGTCTAAAGACCATGAGATGGGCTTTGGAGGTGCTGAAGGTCTGAGCCTAGCGCAGGCTTTCGGAACTTTATTAAAGATCTCGTTACCTAGGTCGATCTGGAAGGCAAATAAAATGGGTCTCATCAAAGCAGATTTACACACTGAAATCATGTTAGCTGCCAACCCTTGGCCATGGAGGTGGATGAAGAAAGATAAGCAGAAGTCTGTTGAGATCTCCTGCGGATTCTTTGCCTTTACAAAGGCCACCCATTTTCTCCAAGATGACTCATATTGCCTTCTAGTCGATTTGCACTTATATTCCTCTAGGAAGTCTATGCTGGCTTTCGAAATCCCGAAACGCTTTCTCACCGCAAGGGCGAGAAAATCATGAGCTGCAGGGTCCGGGTTTTCTGTAATGAAGCGCAGACAGTCGACTTCTGGACTCGCTGGGTCAGAACTGGATGTGGTAGCGGCACGAACTTCATATGTAGTTCCAACGCCAAGGGGAACCACATACTGTTCGGCCACTTGTGGGCCACTACTGCCGCTACCCCCTTGAAGGATCTCAGTTTGTTGAGGACCCTCAACAGAAGGTTGTGAGGAGGGAACAGATAAATCCTAGATCATCTGTTCCAGTCGAGGGACATTGCGTCCACTGCTTCCGCTAAGGGGTCCTCGTACGGGGACACGTACAGGGGCAACTTCTTGTTGTCTTTCGTCGCAAAGATGTCTATCTGCAGTTCTGGGACTTGATTCAGAATGAAGGAGAATGATCCTACGTCTAAGGACCATTCCGACTCTATCGGTGTGAACCTGGATAGAGCGTCCGCTGTCACATTGCGGACTCCTTGAAGGTGAACTGCCGACAGGTACCACTTCTTCTTTTCCGCCAATCGGAAAATGGCTAACATCACTTGGTT
The DNA here is from genome assembly GCF_036898095.1 of Palaemon carinicauda. Taxonomy (NCBI): domain Eukaryota; kingdom Metazoa; phylum Arthropoda; class Malacostraca; order Decapoda; family Palaemonidae; genus Palaemon; species Palaemon carinicauda. Next base: position 131,975,075 of record NC_090742.1, on the reverse strand, counting down.
GAGAGGTGGTGACCTCGACCCTTGTCGATTCAAGCATCTCACAACCACCTCGCTGTCCATCACCAATCTTATGTGGATCGAGTGATGCGGGGAGACTTTCTTTAAGGTAAGGAACACTGCCATAGCTTCTAGAAAGTTTATATGAAAGGTCCTGAATAGCTTGGACCAAGTCCCCTGGACTTTTTTCCGATGAGAGTGACCTCCCCATCCCTCCTTTGAGGCGTCTGAGTGAATCGTCATCGACGGGGGAGGTGGCTGAAGAAGAACCGACTTCTTTAGATGTCTGGCTTGGGACCGAGGTCTGAGAAGAGTACGTAGCCGAGGCGGCACTGGTCTTCTCAGATCTTTTCGCGCGTTTGATGCATACCTTCTCCAAACTCCGGTTGCATCCTTTAGCTGTGCTCTTAGCACTGGGTCTGTCACTGAAGCAAACTGGAGAGAGCCTAGTACCCTCTCCTGTTCGCGTCTTGATATCCTTTCGGAATCTAGAAGTCTCTTGACAGAGCCCGCTATCTCCTTCCTTTTCTTCGTCGGGATGGAGAAACTGTGTGACAAAAGGTCCCAGTGGATTCCCAGCCACTGGAACTTTTGGGATGGAGAAAGTCGAGACTTTTTTCTGTTGATCTTGAAGCCTAGGTACTCTAGGAACTGGATCACCTGACTGGAAGCTTGCAAGCATTCGGTCTCGGATGCTGCCCACACCAGCCAGTCGTCCAGGTAGGCTACTACCTGAATTCCCTTTAGGCGTAATTGTTTGAGAGCTGCGCTCGCAAGCTTCGTGAAAATCCTTGGGGCTATGTTTAGCCCGAATGGCATGGCTCTGAAGGCGTATAGTCTCCGTTGTAGCCTGAACCCTGGGTAGGGGGAGAGTCGACGGCTGATTGGAATGTGCCAATAGGCGTCTGACAAGTCTATAGAGACTGAGTATGCCCTCTTGGGCAGTAAGGTCCTTATGTGTTGCAGTGTTAGCATCTTGAATTTGCAATTCACTATGAACTTGTTGAGTGGCGACAAGTCCAGAATGACTCTGAGCTTTTCCGAGTCTTTCTTGGGAACACAAAACAGCCTCCCTTGGAATTTGATGGACTTCACCTTTCGGATCACCTTTTTCTCCAACAGTTCTTGAACGTACTCCTCCAAAACGGGGGTGGAGTGTTGGAAAAACCGAAGGCACGGGGGTGGAGTGCTGTACCAGCTCCAGCCCAGTCCATTCTTGAGTAGGCTTTAGGCCCAGGGATCGAAGGTCCAGCGATCCCAAAATTTCATCAGTCTCCCTCCTACCGGTATCGTTTCACTTGGACTGCCGTCCTGAGGTCTTGCCTCCCTGACCACGACCACCTCTGAATCCCCTTCCCCTTGAGGGGCGCCTAGACGAGCCTCTGGCTGCTCCTCTAGGTTTTGCACGAAAGGAAGAAGACTGTCCTTCGAACGTTGGGGTGAATGTGCTTGACTGACCTGGCACAGCCTGGGGTACCCACTGAAAAGTAGTCGGGGTTTGTGCCACCATCTGGGGCACTGGAGGCAATGGCAATTGCAGTTGCTGTTGCTGTCTAAAAGGCTTGGCTGGCCGAGACGGTAGCCTAGTCCTCATATTCTTCCTCTTTGGTTGAGGACCCTCATCCGGGGAAGATTTTCTTTTGATAGCCAGGCCCCACTTCTGGAGAAGGTTTCTATTCTCCACGGCGGCCTTATCAACAACCTCTTTGACCACATCGGTAGGGAAAAGGTCTTTTCCCCAAATGTTGGAGGAGATTAACTTCCTTGGCTTGTGTCTCACCGAAGCCCCGGTGAACACGAACTCCCTGCAAGCTCTCCTTGCCTTGACGAAGCCATAAAGGTCCTTCGTCACTGTGGCTAGGTGAGACTTAGCCACTACCATGAACATTTCATGGACCTTGGGGTCACTTGCCATCGTCTCAAGAGTAGTCTGATGAGACATTGAGGCAGCCAGTCTTTCTTTTGTCTCGAACTCTCTTTGTAAAAGAGAGTCGGACAGTTTGGGGAGGTCCTCGCCGAATTGTCGTCCGGCAATATCAGCCTCCAACTTTCCCACTGAGAATGTCAGATGGACATCCTTCCAGTCCTCGTGGTCCATAGGCAGGGCCAGCGACAAGGGTTTACACTCCTCCAGGGAGGGGCAAGGCTTGCCGGCCTCGACTGCCTTTAGGACAGCCGCAAACCCTTTCTGTAAAAAGGGGAAGGCTCTAGCAGGAGAGGACACAAAAGAAGGGAGCTTCTTGCTTAATGCAGCTACCTTCGAGTTAGAGAAGCCCCTCTCTTTCATCGAGGATGAAAGTAGGACTTGAGCCTTAGCGTGGTCCATAATAATGACCTCCTTCGGCTTTGTCTCCTCCCTTGAAGCTGGTTCTTTTCTCAGCCGGACATAGCAGTCCGGATATGATGCCTTGCTGGGCCAGAATTCTACCTCCTCTAGGGGAACTGAACCCAGCTTATCCGAGATGACGATCTTTCCTCGTTATCGGCATGTGCTCAGCATACCTCCATGGGTTAGCATCTGAGCATACGGGAAGGTCTTTCACATTGAGCCTTTTCCGGGGCCCATGTGATTCTGCCAGGGACTGCATACGCAGTTCCATTGCACCCGCCTTCTCCTGATTCTCCTTCTGCATTTGTTGGATCATTCCAACAATCGAAGAGAGGGCCTGTCCCAGTTCTACTGGGAGACCAGCCGATGTTGAGGGGATAGGCTCCGGAATCTGAACCGGAGTAGCCGACAACTCGTCGACCTCATCCTCTACGACATCCGGGGTTTGAACTTCATCCTGAACTTCTGCCAGGAGGTCTTGTTCCAAACGTTCGTCCAGGTCAGACATCCTGTCATCCAACTGGATGTCTTGCATCGCGACTGCGACTTCCACGTCCACCTGGACTTGATCTTGAGGGATCTCCTCTTGAGGCTGGGGAATCACTGCATCAGCTGATGCCTGGGGAAAAAGATACGCCCTCATCTTCTCACTTGGAAGATAAGGGCCAGAGGTGTTCTTCTTGAAACCCCTTACCCAAGTACGAAGCTTTTCCCTTGCTATATCCCTTGATTCCGCCGTTCTAGGGGAATCAAAAGCCTCAGTAATCAGGTTAGTGCATACACTACATACCTGAGGGTCCCAATACTGGAGATCATTCTTGGAGACAGCGCATGCTGCGTGTCTTCTACAACACTCATGTCCGCAGAGGTTCTTGCTGCGGACATTGCAGAAAACATTTCCGCACTTCGGAGGGTCCTCCTGTAAAGAGAAGAAATTTCCATGAGTATCAAGTGAACTATGTATCACTGGATATGCATAGTATAGCATAACAATTCATAAAGGAAAGACACACACTTGTGTTTCCCTCACAACCCATTGTTGCAGCCTTCCAGATAATAAAATCAAAATGGTTTATCTCTTCTAGAGTAACCAA
>NC_090742.1:131941655-131964155 GCF_036898095.1 Palaemon carinicauda | reverse complement strand
GGTATGTATGGTCAGTGTGTAGGGCAATTTCCTACTCGATATTGCAATGTAACAGTTCCTTCCCCTTCCATTCATGAGAGCCTTTAAATCTTCAAACTGATGGCCACATTCCATGATCCATAGAAGCCCTGTGAATCGTCAGAATTTGAGCAAGATATAAACAATGTTAAAGGTTTTGTATGGGCATTAGCAAATAGTAAATCACATACCTTTGCACAAGGTGTACCATCATGAAGTGTTGTTAATGTCCTCTGGAGTACAAGTAATGTCTTGAGACAATGGACTATTACTAAATGGCAAAAAAACTTTGAAGGCTATTGAGCTAGAACAAATCATTGTGCATATAGTTACTGCTTTTCTATGACCAAGGATACAAAAGGATGTGCTTATATTTTTGATGCAATGGCTAATGTATGTTAAGTCAAGACTAGGGAGCTTATAACCTTTGTGATATGTGTTCAAACAAAATAAAATGGACACAGCTTCATGCTTATAGCTCAGATTTAATCGATCGTGTGCTTGGTCTACAAAGCGGTGAGACGATTACATCTAAGGAACATTGATCAACCAATAGAGTTATCAAGGAATGGTAGCTCGGTGAAACTGCGAATTGAAATGAGAAAAATGTTACCATTCAACAAAAATAAGCTATACTTCTGAATACTGTTCTATACTGAAATAAAGGAGATTTTATATATAAAATTTAAAAGGTAATGAAACTGTATTATGCTTCATTCTATGGTGAAATTATTACTGAATGTCTATCTAAAAGGGAAAATAGAACTCAAACCTTAAATGATTCTTTATTATGAAAAGCTAATTGACTTATACTTCATCATATCGTTAATTTATAACCATATTTATTTCCATATTTCCTATCCTCTCTGGGCTATTTTGCCCTGTTGAAGCCCTTGGGCTTATATCATCTTGCTTTTCCAACTAGGGTCGTTTGTAGCTCAACTAATAATAATAATAATAATAATAATAATAATAATAATAATAATAATAATAATAATAATAACGTACTTCTGGCTAGGAAAACCTACTGACTAAAATCTAAGGCTTTCAACGGTTCACATGTTGTCCTAAAATAACTTTATCAAGATTACAATTAAGTTTCCTTAAACCACAATGACCGACTGCATTGAAGGTTTAAAGGCAGCTCATGAATAACAGAGGCAAGGGAGAGTGACGTTGTCATATCAAGCAGAACAATGCCTTAGAGACGGACCATATATACAAATGATCAGCGCCCAAACCCTTCTCCATCCAAGCTAGAACCAAGGAGGGCTAGGCAATGTCTGCTGAGGACTCACCAGAGAGATATTATAGGTTCCCCCAAACCCCGCATACTTTGCTCAGAGGGATGGCGAGGTTGCAATAACCAAAGAAGCTATCGAGTTTGAACGGGACTCAAACCCCAGTCTAGCTTTTACCTTGTAGTTTAAATGTTTTCTTAGTAAGCTATACTTATGTTGTTGTTATATACTTTTTTATAATTTTTCTGGATTTTAATGTTGATTGTATTTTTGACATAGCAAAAGTTTTTTAATCATTTATTTTTAAATAGGCGTGTGCATAGAAGGTTCAAATAAAATCTAATAGTTCCTAATAAAAAAAATCCGTGATTCAAAGACATTATACATTCAAATGAAATCTTTAAAATTATTCAAAAAAGAAGAACAAAATCCTTTTCATAAGAATAATTTTTTTTTAATAGGTAATAGCCTGGCCATATATTATTTACATTTTGTTCGGAAATATACCGTTATAGTATTTTATACGCATAATATATCGTGTTCAAATTTGATATGGACTGAATATCGATGACTGGAGTAAATCTGTTGGTAACAAGCATTATATTTAGTCTCATTAGAACAGTTAGTTTATATGAAATGGCTTCAATTAAATATTAATTTTGATTTTGGAAAACCAAATCTAGTATAATGGAAGATATTTTCTCATATTATTATTATTATTATTATTATTATTATTATTATTATTATTATTATTATTATTATTATTGTTATTATTATTATTTTTATTATTATTATTTTTTTTTTCTTTTTAATCGCATTCTACAGACACTGGTGGTTTATATTGTGGGATTCCATGTTACATCTAAAGTCCTTAAGAATTAATCACTTTCTTCACTATATGTGCTGTTTTAGGTAGCAAGCCCTTCTACACAAGTCCTCGGGCTATATCGGATCCTGCCTTCTCAAGATTTTGTTTCAATGACTGACGTTATTATTATTATTATTATTATTATTATTATTATTATTATTATTATTATTATTATTATTATTATTATTATTATTTTCTTGTTGTACTATCTATTCCATAATGTACGTAGGTTAAAAAAAAAAGACTCTCCTAATGGCGTGTTGTAACTTTCATAATATTCTGATTAATTTCAAGGGCATCACATCACTACGAGTCTCATTATTAATGGCATAAATACCACTCACAGATCTAGCAGTAGGCCTTCATCCCTGCCACCACAAATCTAGAATTATCTCTTAGGCCTCTTTTCCATTCTCTCACTCAGGTGGTTAGATCATAGTGCATATAATTCTATCAAGTAACCAAAAGAATCATTCAGGGATGTGACGGCGTCAGAATTTTTTGCTTATCATCAACGACAAATCATAAAACAACAGTTCGATGACCTTATAACATGAGAACATGTAGCCGGTATATATATATATATATATATATATATATATATATATATATATATATATATATATATATATATATATATATATATATATATATATATACATATATATATGTATATATATATATATATATATATATATATATATAAATATATATATATATATATATATATATACATATATATATATATATATATATATATATATATATATATATATATATATATATATATATATATATATATATATATATACATATACATATATATATATATATATATATATATATATATATATATATATACATACACATATATATATATATATATATATATATATATATATATATATATATATATATATATATATATATATATATATATATATACATGTATATGTATACAAATATATATATATATATATATATATATATATATATATATATATATATATATATATAAATATATATATATATATATATATATATATATATATATATATTTATATATATATATATTTCTACATATATATATATATATATATATATATATATATATATATATATATATATATGTTTATTTAGATTAACACATATAAGATAAGTCCTTAGAGAGATCTTTAATGACGCTACTCAAGTATCCCAGCAACATAAAAACTTTTCCCATTAACTTTTAATGAGACCTAAAATTAAGCCGTTTAAAGCCGTGCCGACCTGGAACAGCTGGACGCGGTGTGAATGACGCTGGAAAGCCACCTTCAACACATTATCCTTAAATGGTCTTGAAATGGTCAGCCATACCAAAGGAATAAAAACTGCTTTGTATTTTTTAGTTTTTTTTGTTGGAGAAAAGTGTATATCATGACATTAAAGATGCAAATTTGTCAGCAAACAACGTACAGTATACTAAAATAGCAAAGGAAAGATCGCTTTGTATGTTTAGATAATTTATAGTTACTTAAGATTGCGGACCGAGAGACCGAAAGATCATCTGAGATAGTTTCAATATATTTAAAGATGATTAGAATGTATTTATATATCTCATTATGAATTGATATATTTTCTTTTTTATGTTATAAACAAACTATTGTACTATTATCAGATACAATGCCATATATTATCTAGGGATCCTTTAGATTACCGATGATTTCACCATCATGTCAAATTTCCATGGGAATAATTCGTTTTTCGAAATGCCAAGACTATGAAACAGAAATAACTTAATAAAAGAGCCACCCGACTTGAATTCTCTGAGGCAATACAGTTAAATGTAATACATTAGTTTGGGAGAAGCCACTTTTCTCCCGCCCAGCTCAGTTATAATAGAATTAATGGAGAAAAATCTGTGTTAGAAGCCGACCTGGCAATAAATTGGTCAAATATCGTAAAGGAAGGAGCATTAAGTGGAACATAAAATACGCAGCAGAAGTTTTTGGTGGAGATTGTTCTTAAAAGAAGAAAGACAATATTTCTTTACATTAAGAAGGAATCTGGAGCAATATCATTCAAAGGATGGGGTTGACCAGAAATTAAATAAAATCAGATAACGTTTTGAAGATTACTTTCTTAATCAATTATTTCGATATTTTTTCGATTATTATTATTATTTTTTTTTTTTTTTTTTTTTTTTTTTTGCATTTAGCTATGCTCCATAAAGCACTAGAACGTTGGAAGTCCCAGTCATACATGGTTGAGGACTATGAAGCGTGAAGTAGATGATGAATGGTGAAGTATTGATTTTAAAGCTCAAGATAGAGACGACTGTTGAAATCTAACCGAGGCTCTTTACGTCATTAGGTGTAGGAGGAGATGATGCTGATAAAAACTTACTTATACGTAAGCCATGAAACATGTCATATATTTGATGCCATTACCTATTCTTCTCTGGTCCTAGCTTGGTTGTGGAGAAGTTTTGAGCACAAAACAGTCGTATATATGATCGGTTTTTAGGACATCACGTAACAAGCCCTGAACTACCAATGGTCTCTTCCCCCTTAAGGACAGCCTTTAAACCTCTAATATGTTTTTTATTTTGAAATTTAAATTTTTAAGAAGAAAAAAAAATCAAGCTATTCGGGTATAGTATGAATCTAACCACTCGCCACTTTTACGCCAAAGTAATTAGGTTTCTGATGATTATATGCTTTGTTTATTTGTTCTAAAACTAGCACACAGAGCCTATGTAAAATTATGCTAATATTCTTAAACAAATATGAAATCCATTTCTAATATTTTTCAAATCTGTTGTTTATATTATGAGAATAAGATATAGAGTTTCCAATTCAATCTTCTCTATTAAAGTTTTCAAAGTTTAAAATTACCCATCAAAAAAATCCAATCGACTTCCATAAACAATATCAATAAACAACGAAATATTTAAGATCCATAGGACAAGTAAAAATGCAAATGGAGATATTTGACTTTCTTTTCTTAGTTCAAACTTGCAGCAAATGTTTTTATGTTGAACATGTCGACAGTCTTTTTATAGTTTATATATGAAATGTCTGTTCTGATGTTGTTATTGTTTTTAACACATTCTATTTTAGATGTTCATTATTTTTCGTATCATTTATTTGTTTCCTTATTTCCTATCCTAACCGGGGTATTTTACTCTGTTGGAGCCATTGGGTTTATAGGGAACTGCTTTTCCAACTAGGGTTGTAGCTTAGCTAATAATAATAATAATAATAATAATAATAATAATAATAATAATAATAATAATAATAATAATAATAATAATAATAACTAGACTGCGACTGGCTAAAGCCATTGGCTTAGGATTCCCCTGCAAAATAGGTGTGGAAATGCTTTTGTCAATCAGTAAAAGATATTTTGTAAAGGTTTATTGGTCTAATGACCCTTTAACTAAATTTCGAGTTATGTTAACAAACTATTCTAAAGCAATTTATCTGTATAATAGCAGGTATATGGAGATAAAACATAGGCAAAAATGACAAATATAGAGAAATTGATCTCTAAGCTTGAAGACAATGGGCACTTACAAGGTCATGTGAGGATCACGAGTTAAATATGACCCTATATTTTGAAAGAGCATGTGCGAATGGGACGTGGGGGTTGGGGGGGGGGGGGGTGTTGACAACAAAACATTACTTTTAGCTCACGTGAAATTTTTTCCAAGAAATAGCCATATGACCTTGAAAATGAGGGCCAAGGACAAAATGAGGGTCAATGTCAAATTTTGCATTTGATTTGAAGGTTTTATGCATATGTTTGGGGTAGTTTACTATAGCATGCTATGACCAAAAAACCAGTATTTCATGGAGAAATTGCCAAAGTCAAGATTTCTGCAATGTCAAAAATAGTAAAAAATATATATTAAAAAAAGTAATTAAACAGTCGCTACAAAAGTTAAGCTAGCCTTAGATAAATATATAGGGCATCATATGCCACTAAGATCTGGGCTCTGGGCCTTCCGATTTTTGAGATCTCGGAAACAAACCTGTTTTGACCCGGTTTGGTCATTAGCGACCTTGACCTTGACCTACTTGCATTAAAGTAGTGCAATATCTGGGGATTTACCTCTGCATCATTGTCCATAAGGCCCTTAGCCATACAGCTTATACTTTAGGCCTAATGTCAATTTCAAATTTTACAAATTTTGCCTTTAAAAGCCCCTCTGACCTTGAAAAGTAGGTCAAGGTCACTTAAACTGGGTATATGGCATATTCTTACCATAGGCTACCTATGATAATTATTTCAGATTCCTTGCGAAAAAAAAAAAACGCGCGGGAAGAATAATGATAATAATAATAATAATAATAATAATAATAATAATAATAATAATAATAATAATAATAATAATAATAATAATATTCACCATCGTCGGTGGTGGCATGTAATAGAACATTAGGTGTGTGTGTGTCTGTGTGTGTGTGAGTGTATATATGGTGGCTGATGTGGGCACTGTTCAGGTATATACGGTCAGTGTCTAGGGCATTTTCCTACTCGATATTGCAATATAACAGTTCCTTCCCCTTCCATTCATGAGAGCCTTTAAATCTTTAAACTGATGGCCACATTCCATGATCCAGAGAAGCCCTGTGAATCGTCAGAATTTGAGCAAGATATAAACAATGTTAAAGTTGTTGTATGGCCATTAGCAAGAAGTGAAGTAACACATTATAGTAATTCACCTACCTTTGCACAAGGTGTACCATCATGAAGTGTTGCTAATGTCCTCTGGAGTACAAATAATGTCTAGAGACAATGGGCTAATACTAAATGGCAAAAAAACTTTCATGGCCATTGAGCCAGAACAAATCATTGTGCATATAGTTACAGCTTTTCTATGACCAAGGATACAAAACGACGTGCTTATATTTTTGATGCAATGGCTGATGTATGTTAAGTCAAGACTAGGAAGCTTATAACCTTTGTAATATGTGTTCAAACACAATAAAATTGTCGCAGGGTCATGCTTATAGCTCAGATCTAATCGATCGTGTGCTTGGTCTATAAAGGGGTGAGACGATTACATCCAAGGAACATTGATCAACCAATCGAATTATCAAGAAATGGTAGCTCGGTGAAACTGCGAATTAAATTGAGAAAACTTTGACAATTCAACAAAAATAAGCTATCCTTCTGAATACTGTTCTATACTGAGATAAAGGAGAATTCAAATATAAAATGTAAAAGGTAAAGAAACTGTAGCATGCTTCATTCCATGGGGAAATTATTACTGAATGTCTATCTGCAAGGAAAAATAGAACCTAACCCTTAAATGACTCTTCATTATGAAAAGCAAATAAATTTATACTTCATCATATCGTTTATTTATAACCATATTTATATCTATATTTCCTGTCCTGGCTAGGCTATTTTGTGCTGTTGAAGCCCTTGGGCTTATATCATCTTGGTCTTCCAACTAGGGTCGTTTGTAGCTCAACTAATAATAATAATAATAATAATAATAATAATAATAATAATAATAATAATAATAATAATAATAATAATAATAATTATAATAATAATAATAATGTACTTCTGGACAGGAAAACCCAGTGACTTAAATCTAAGGCCTTTAACGGTTCACATGTTGCCCTAAAATAACTTTATAAAGATTACAATTAAGTTTCCTTAAACCACAAAGATCGACTGCATTAAAGGTTTAAAGGCAGCTCATGAATGACAGAGGCCAGGGAGAGTGACATTGCCCTATCAAGCAGGACAATGCCTTAGAGACGGACCATATATACAAATGATCAGCCCCCAAGCCCCTCTCCATCCAAGCTAGAACCAAGGAGGGCCAGGCAATGTCTGCTGAGGACTCAGCAGAGAGACATTATAGGTTCCCCCAAACCCCATATCCTTAGTTCACAAGGATGGTGAGGCTGCAACAACCAAAGAAGCTATCGAGTTTGAACGGGACTCGAACCCGAGTCTGGCGTTTAACTTGTAGTTTAAATGTTTTCTTAGTAAGCTATACTTATATTGTTGATATATACTTTTCTATAATTTCTCCAGATTTTAATGTTGATTGTATTTTTGACTTAGCTAAAGTTTTTTTACCATTTATTTTTAAATAGGCGTGTCCAAAGAAGGTTTAAATAAAATTTAATTGTTCCTTATAAAAAAAACAAAACTTAATTCAAAGACATTATACATTCAAAGAAAATCTTTACAATTTGATCAAAAATGAAGAATTCTTTCTCGGTCATATTTCAATAATGAACTAAATCCTTTTTATGAGAATACAAAATTTTTATAACAGGTAATAGCCTGGCCATAGTTTTTTTTTCCATTTTGTTCGGAAATATACCGTTGTAGTATTTTATGCGCATAATATATCGTGTTCGAATTTGATATGGACTGAATATAGATGACTGGAGTTAATCTGTTGGTAACAAGCATTATTTTTAGTCTCATTAGAACAGTTGGTTTATATGGAATGGCTTCAATTAAAAATTTATTTTGGTTTTGGAAAAACCAAATTCAGTATAATTGAAGATATTTTTTCATGTTATTATTATTATTATTATTATTATTATTATTATTATTATTATTATTATTATTATTATTATTATTATTATTATTATTATTATTATTATTATTATAACTATTATTATTATTATTATTATTATTATTATTATTATTATTTTCTTTTTAATCGCAATCTACAGACACTGGCGGTTTATATTGTGGAATTCCAGGTTACATTTAGAGTCCTTGAGAATCCATAACTTTCTTCACTATATGTGCTCTTTCAAGTAGTTCGCTCTTCTGCACAAATCCTAGGGCTATATCGGATCCTGCCTTTTTAAGATTCCGTTTCAATGACACGTCATTATTATTATTATTATTATTATTATTATTATTATTTTTATTATTATTATTATTATTATTATTATTATTATTAATAGTAATAAGGATAATAATAAAAAAATAACAATAATAATAATAATAATAATAATAATAATAATAATAATAATAATAATAATAATAAAAATAATAATAATAATAATAATAATAATAATAATAATAAAAGTTCATTTTTTTGTACTATCTATTCTATAATGTAAGTAGGTTAAGAAAAAAAAAACGACTCCTAATGGCGTGCTGTAACTTTAATTATATTCTGATTAATTTCCAAGGCATCACATCAACACGAGAGTCATTAATAATGGCATAAATACCACTCACAGATCTAGCAGTAGGCCTTCATCTCTGCCACCAGAAATCTAGAATTATCTCTTGGGCCTCTGGTTCATTCTCTCACTCCAGTGGTTGGATCAAAGTGCATATAATTCTATCAAGTAACCAGAAGAATCATTCAGGGATGTGACGGCGTCAGAATTTTTTGCTTATCATCAACTACAAATCATAAAACAACAGTTCGATGACCTTATAACATGAGAACATGTAGCCGGTATATATATATATATATATATATATATATATATATATATATATATATATATATATATATATATATATATATATATATATACATATATACATATATATATACATATATACATATATATATATATATATATATATATATATATATATATATATATATATATATACATATATACATATATACACATATATATATATATATATATATATATATATATATATACATATATATATATATATATATATATATATATATATATATATATATATATATATATATATATATATATATATATATATATATATATATATTGTTATGGGCGACACAAACTCAGAAACTCAACTTTGACCTTTATTCCGTTAACAGTTGTAGTAGTAGTAACAGTAGTAACAATAGCAGTAGTAACAGTAGCAGTAGTAACAGTAGCAGTAGTAACAGTAGCAGTAGGTTCATTCCTGAAAGGAATTATTACAAACTTTAAATACTGTACATTATCAAATAGCCCATAATATTCAATAAGTCATAACGGTGACATGATGTACCTTAATACATCTTGCAAAGCTAATTAAATATAATTTTCTAAACAAGACACTTTCATTGCCACTCACATTTTATCATATTTATAGGACAATCAAATGTTAAATGTCACAAATAAACCAATTTACGCCTTTTAAAGCTTAAATGAATAAGACATAAAACAAATATATACATATAAGTTCGTCAAAAAACTTACATCTGTGTGCCCAAAATGAATCCTTACGAAATATATACAACCGTTCTCCTTGAAAACCTTGCTTGAACTGTCAAAGAGACTTCATAATTTTAGGAAGTAAGATGAAATCGTAATTTGTTTACACCTCTCAACTTTTTAACTACCAATTACAAAATTAACGACATTGTTTTTCCAACCAGATGGGTTTGTGTTTCTGCATTAACATACTCAGCCTCATAAACAGATTAAACCTGTTTATCAAAATATACACCTACACATGCAGACACAATAAATAACCTTTAAGTTACAATACAAACTCTTTGAATTCAAAACACTTCCACGATTCACTTATTCACCTAAACAAAATTAAACATCTTCATAACTCTAATAATATATAATATCTAATGATAGGCCATGAGAACAACATAATATCACGTTACATTTAACATGAAAATCCTAGCCTTCAACTAATAACACTAGCTTCTGAATAGGACGGACAATAACCGAAAAGTGTCTTAATCTTGGCACTGCGAATTGTTCCTTTGTCATCAGGGTATACTTCTATCACTCGCCCCATTGGCCAGTGATTCCTTGGCTCAATGTCACTCTTTACCAAGACCACATCGCCAACAATTAGATTTCTTCTTGCTTCATTCCACTTTTGTCTAGTCTGTAAAGTGCTAAAATACTCTTTTCTACAAAACAGGTTGGTCAGATATTGAACGCATCTCCACCTTCTCATGTAAACATCATCCTTTTGAAACAAGCCAGGGGGAGGGATCACATAAGATTTTGGAATCAACAAATGGTTTGGAGTTAGTGGCTCAAGGTCATCTACGCTGTCACTTGCAGTGGTTAACGGTCTTGAATTGACAATGCTCTCAACCTCACAAAGCAGAGTCCGTAAACTTTCATCATTTAGCCTTTCACCAAATTCCTTCACCAGTGCAGACAACACTTTTCTAACTGTTCTGATTTGGCGCTCCCAACAACCACCCATGTGGCTTGCTGCAGGTGGATTGAATTTCCATTCAATATGATGATGCGACAAATACTTCTCAATCTTCTTTTCCTCCATCTCATCAAGAGCTGCCTTAAGTTCTCTCTCAGCCCCATGGAAGTTGGTTCCATTATCACATCTGATAATCTTAGGATGACCTCTTCGAGAAACAAATCTTCGCAAAGCATTTATGAAAGAGTCAGATTGTAAAGTGTTTGCAGTTTCAATATGAATTGACCTACTAACCAAGCAGGTAAATATCACACCATACCTCTTTAACTCCTTTCTTCCTTCCTTGATGTAATCGGGTCCAAAGAGGTCAATACCAACATTACTGAATGGTGGTGAAGGTTCCAATCTGTCTGCTGGAAGATCAGCCATCTTTTGACTCAAAGCTGGTCCTTTCAACTTCCTGCAAGTAACACAATGGAATAACACATTCCTGACAGTTGCATTAGCATTGATGATCCAATACTTCTGCCTTAGATTTGAGAGAACATGGTTTCTACCTGAATGAGCTAATAATTCATGCTCATGTCGTATCAACAATGTAGTCACATGATGCTTCTTTGGTAACAGTATGGGATGTTTGGCAGACTGTGGAATGTCAGACCTTCTTATCCTACCTCCAACCTTCAATAATCCATCCTCAGAATCAAGAAAGGGATCAAGCTTATATATTGGACTACTCTTGCCAACTGACAATTCCCTTGATAAAGCCTTCACTTCATCACCAAACACCTCCCGTTGGACATACATTATTATTGCCCTTTCAGCATCAGTGGTTACACAACCTTTCCTTTTACCACTAAGGATTGACTTTAGTTGTTGAAATACAGAAACTGCCTTTTGTAACCTTGACCATGAAGAGAAATATTCAATTAATCTTGTAAACCCACGAGGTTCTTCAGAAATTGTGACCGCAGACACATGTTCACTCTTATCAACACAATCTGCACACACATACTCCTGTGAAGGCAAATAATCAGATACAATAAATGATGGGCCATGAAACCATTCGTCATACTGCAAAAACTGATGTACACTAATACCTCTTGATGCCACATCAGCAGGGTTATCACTGGAGTTTACATATCTCCATTGCTCAGGCTGGGAGTAGTCCCTTATAACCCTGACTCTGTTGGCTACAAAAACAGGGAACCTTTTAGTGTTGCTATGAATATAGTGAAGGACTGTTGTTGAATCTGTGTAGTACACTACCTTGCCAACAGTAAACTCCAACTCCTTCAGGATGTGTTGAGCAACCTTGACAGACACAGTTGCAGCTGTAAGTTCTAGCCTAGGTATAGTCACCACCTTTTTGGGAGATACTCTTGATTTTCCCATGACAAGATTTGACTGCACTTGGTTTCCACCATGAAGAACAAGGTATGCTGCAACACCATAACCAACTGTACTTGCATCGCTGAATAATACAAGACTTGAATCTGTCACATTACCAAACCCGCTTGACTTGAAGCATCTTGGTATTGAAAGCTGCTCCAGTAAATGAAGACCTTGTATCCAATGTTCCCACCTTTCAGCTGGCTCATCTGGAATCCTCTCATCCCAGTCCAAACTCTCAACTTGACACAATTCTTGTAACAGTTTCTTGGCCGGTAAGATGATTGGAGAGAGCAACCCAAGGGGATCATATAATGATGAGATAGTTGATAACAATCCTCTTCTGGTGAATGGATTATCCTTGAGCTCAATTGAGAACTTGAATGAGTCTTCTTTAAGGTCCCATAACATTCCTAAGGCTCTTGTCATTAAACTCTCCCTGTCAAGATTAAACTTGTCACTTTCAACCGAACAATCTTCAGGAGGCAAAGCTTTAAGGACATCACTTGAATTGCTGACAAATTTAGTTAACCTAAATCCTCCTTCACTAGTTGCAGATACCAAATCCTTCACCAACTTCACTGCTGTAGGAACATCAGCACATGACTTCAAACAGTCGTCAACATAGAAATTGTGCCTTATGGTGTTGCCAACAGTTGAATCATACTTCTCATCTGCTTTGTCTGCTGTGGCCTTCAATGCAGTATTTGCAATACTCGGTGATGAGATTGCTCCGAAAATGTGAACAGCCATTCGGAATTCTTCAAGAGGTCGATTGATGTCACCATTAGGCCACCACAAGAATCTAACATAGTCCTGATTCTCAGGTGGAATCTTTATTTGAAATAACATAGCTTCAATATCTCCAATGAATGCATAAACCTCCTGCCGGAATCTAATGAGTACTCCCGTCAATGAATTGGTGAGGTTTGGACCCTGTAGCAGAACATCATTTAATGACACACCTTCAAACTTGGCACTACAGTAAAAAACAACCCTAATCTTCCCTTTCTTGGGATGAAAAACTGCTTGATGAGGAAGATACCAAACAGGAATCTTATTGACCTCATCATCTGGGATCTTGTAAGCATAGCCTTTTTCAAACAACTTATCCATGAATGCTGTGTACTGCTGTCTGTAATCTTCACTATTCTTCATCTTCCTCCTTTGCCACTTAGCTCTGCTAACAGCCTGCTTCTTATTGTTAGGAAGATTCACATTGGGATCTCTGAAAGGCATGGGTAGCTGAAAGTGACCATCTCTAAATTCAATGTCATCCTGGCACCTTTTCACAAATCTTGTGTCCTCAAAAGATAAGCCACACTCATCAGGAACTGACCAAAGATCCCTTTCTGAAAAATCTAACTCAAAGTACTTCCTAATACTTTCAACAGTAATACAGTCAGTAACATGTTGAACATCAGATACAAGTAACTTGTGACATGAAACCCCACTTGAACTAACCTTAACATGTACAGGCCCATTAACTGTCCATCCATGCAAATATCTTACTGCAAAGGGGCCATAACCTGAAGTGGGTACAACCTCTAAAGGTTGTAAAGCTGTTGGACAGTTACTACCTATCAAAATTCCTATGTCTAACTCTGGCTGATACACTGGAATCTTATTAATAACACTTGATAAATGAGGCCAATCCTTTAACACTTCATACCTTGGAATTTGATCATGATTAACAGGAATATCCTTTTGTGTGAATACCTTTGGTAATACAACATCATTATTACCATGTATATCAGCAACAACAAGACCATTTACAATAAAGGTTTTAACCGTATCAGTCCCATGCATTGTTTGCAACCTGATAGCTGTTTCAATACCTTCACAGTTTAATTGATCCTTGATACTATCTTTAATGAAACAACCTGTACTGCCCGTATCATAAAAGGCATAAGTTTGTACTACATTGTCGCTACCCTTTACACGTAATTGCACAGGCAAGATTGATTGCAACACTGTATCAGAAATTGTACATGCAGAAGACCTCACATTACTTAGAGTTTGAGTATTACCTTGACCTGGAGTGCGACCTTCACCTTGAGTACCATCTTGACCCTTAGCACAACCTTGACCTGTACTTTCAGACTGTGCACTAGCTTGTGACACAATTGCACTGTTTCTGTCAAGCATCCTAAAATTCTCAATGTGCAGAGTGGTAGGATGCCTTTTATTACATGTCTTGCACTGCCGTCGATTGAGACACCTTTTTGAAGTGTGGTTATTGCCCAAACAACTGAAGCAAAGACGGTTGACTTTAACAAATTCTCGTCTTTCATCCCCACTCCTATGCAGAAATTGAGGGCACTCCTCAAGGTCATGATGACCACTACAGAGTTGGCATTTCCTAGTATACTGGTTGGCAGAATTTGATGGTTGCACTGTAACTGCAAACGATTTTTGCTTGGTCTGACTTGAGCCATTATTTGCCTTTGCTTTTGAAAAAACACACACTTTACCCAAAGCTTCCCTGCTGAATACAGGATCCATTGCTGCCTCTGCTGCATTCTGCACAAATTCCACTAATGTGGGGAAACACACACAAACACCTTGCTTCCTGAGGTTTATCACATGATCCAACCACTTATTTTGAATATACACTGGCAGCTTTGAAATCACCCTCTGAAGGTTTGGCGAATCATTCAAAACTTGCATGTTTGATAATGACTGCATGGTATGATTACATTTCACAAGATATAAAGCATATTCCTGCAAAGATTCACTGTTATCACCTCTCACTTGTGGCCACTTGGTTAGCTTGTCTATGTATGCCATGGAAACCTTGTATGGATCTCCATACACTTTGTCCAGAAGTCTTTTTGCTTCAATGTATCCTTCAGATGCATTCATAAACATGCACCCAGCTATGAGTGACTTAGGCTTTCCTTCTAGATGCTGATTTAAGAAATACAGCCTGTTGGAGTCTGATGTGGTGTGTGGCACAATGCGGTCATTAAATGCCAACATGAATGATGCATATTCAAGAAGATCACCACAAAACTTGGTCACTTCAGCATGAGGCAGCATCATAGCCGCTGCTAACTGTTGCTGACTTTGGTAGAATGACTCTGGGGCAGGTGCCATGGGTAGAAAATGCATGGTCACATTGGGTTTATTTTGATGCACATTGTGACTGGGAACAAATGCTGGTGTTTCAGGGTTTAAAACTTTGTCTGTCGATGGAATAACTTCTTCCTGGAACACCTTCTCCCTCGCCCTTGCTGCTTCAATTTCACCATCCAACTTTAACAAATCTTCCTTGGCTTTTAATTCTGCCTGTTGTTGGGCTATTTTTGTTTGTTTCTCAAGCAGTGCCCTCTGTGCAAGCAAACCAGCTAACTTTGCCTTCTCCTGTATGAGAGAAGACTTTACACTTGATGCCGTGCTTTTAACTGACCTCCTGGATTTATGTGACCTGCTCCGCAGTGAAGATCCGTCCATAGAATCTGTTGTGGCTATCCATTTATGCACCTGTAATCTGAATCCTATGGCAGACAATTCGTTATCTTCAAACCTTTTGATTTCTGACTGGTGCTCGTTGACAGGTAGTTGAGACAAGTAATCACTGTGGCAGTCTTTGTACTTCTTTAACCCTTCCTCAAACTCCTCCATGCCTGTCTTTACTAAATGGAGATTATCAGGCTTCTCCATACACTTGCTGACCTCATTCCGTTTCTTTGTGAGGGCAGAGAGAGCAGCAGTCTGCTTGTTCTTGAGGGTGCGTAACTTCTCCTTGGCGTCACCATTGTCTTCTACGTTGTCCTTCTGATCCGTACTCATGTTACAGATGAATGAACTGTTGTTATGGGCGACACAAACTCAGAAACTCAACTTTGACCTTTATTCCGTTAACAGTTGTAGTAGTAGTAGCAGTAGTAACAATAGCAGTAGTAACAGTAGCAGTAGTAACAGTAGCAGTAGTAACAGTAGCAGTAGGTTCATTCCTGAAAGGAATTATTACAAACTTTAAATACTGTACATTATCAAATAGCCCATAATATTCAATAAGTCATAACGGTGACATGATGTACCTTAATACATCTTGCAAAGCTAATTAAATATAATTTTCTAAACAAGACACTTTCATTGCCACTCACATTTTATCATATTTATAGGACAATCAAATGTTAAATGTCACAAATAAACCAATTTACGCCTTTTAAAGCTTAAATGAATAAGACATAAAACAAATATATACATATAAGTTCGTCAAAAAACTTACATCTGTGTGCCCAAAATAAATCCTTACGAAATATATACAACCGTTCTCCTTGAAAACCTTGCTTGAACTGTCAAAGAGACTTCATAATTTTAGGAAGTAAGATGAAATCGTAATTTGTTTACACCTCTCAACTTGTTAACTACCAATTACAAAATTAACGACATTGTTTTTCCAACCAGATGGGTTTGTGTTTCTGCATTAACATATATATATATATATATATATATATATATATATATATATATATATATATATATATATATATATATATATATATATATATATATTTATATATATATATATATATATATATATATATATATATATATAAATATATATATATATATATATATATATATATATATATATATAAATATATATATATATATATATATATATACATATACATATATATATATGTATATATATATATATATATATATATATATATATATATATATACATATACATATATATATATATATATATATATATATATATATTTATATATATATATATATACATGTATATGTATACAAATATATATATATATATATATATATATATATATATATATATATATATATATATATATAAATATATATATATATATATATATATATATTTCTACATATATATACATTTATATATATATATATATATATATATATATATATATATATATATATATATATATATATATATATATATATATATATGTTTATTTAGATTAACACATGTAAGATAAGTCCTTAGAGAGATCTTTAATAACGCTACTCAAGTATCCCAGCAACATAAAAACTTTTCCCATTAACTTTTAATGAGACCTAAAATTAAGCCGTTTAAAGCCGTGCCGACCTGGAACAGCTGGACGCGGTGGGAATGACGCTGGAAAGCCACCTTCAACACATTATCCTTAAATGGTCTTAAAATGGTCAGCCAGACCAAAGGAACAAAAACTGCTTTGTATTTTTTAGTTTTTTTTTGTTGGAGAAAAGTGTATATCATGACATTAAAGATGCAAATTTGTCAGCAAACAACGTACAGTATACTAAAATAGCAAAGGAAAGATCGCTTTGTATGTTTAGATAATTTATAGTTACTTAAGATTGCGGACCGAGAGACCGAAAGATCATCTGAGATAGTTTCAATATATTTAAAGATGATTAGAATGTATTTATATATCTCATTATGAATTGATATATTTTCTTTTTTATGTTATAAACAAACTATTGTACTATTATCAGATACAATGCCATATATTATCTAGGGATCCTTTAGATTACCGATGATTTCACCATCATGTCAAATTTCCATGGGAATAATTCGTTTTTCGAAATGCCAAGACTATGAAACAGAAATAACTTAATAAAAGAGCCACCCGACTTGAATTCTCTGAAGCAATACAGTTAAATGTAATACATTAGTTTGGGAGAAGCCACTTTTCTCCCGCCCAGCTCAGTTATAATAGAATTAATGGAGAAAAATCTGTGTTAGAAGCCGACCTGGCAATAAATTGGTCAAATATCGTAAAGGAAGGAGCATTAAGTGGATCATAAAATACGCAGCAGAAGTTTTTGGTGGAGATTGTTCTTAAAAAAAGAAAGACAATATTTCTTTACATTAAGAAGGAATCTGGAGCAATATCATTCAAAGGATGGGGTTGACCAGAAATTAAATAAAATCAGATAACGTTTTGAAGATTACTTTCTTAATCAATTATTTCGATATTTTTTCGATTATTATTATTATTTTTTTTTTTTTTTTTTTTTTTTTTTTTGCATTTAGCTATGCTCCATAAAGCACTAGAACGTTGGAAGTCCCAGTCATACATGGTTGAGGACTATGAAGCGTGAAGTAGATGATGAATGGTGAAGTATTGATTTTAAAGCTCAAGATAGAGACGACTGTTGAAATCTAACCGAGGCTCTTTACGTCATTAGGTGTAGGAGGAGATGATGCTGATAAAATCTTACTTATACGTAAGCCATGAAACATGTCATATATATGATGCCATTACCTATTCTTCTCTGGTCCTGGCTTGGTTGTGGAGAAGTTTTGAGCACAAAACAGTCGTATATATGATCGGTTTTTAGGACATCACGTAACAAGCCCTGAACTACCCATGGTCTCTTCCCCTTATGGACAGCCTTTAAACCTCTAATATGTTTTTTATTTTGAAATTTAAATTTTTAAGAAAAAAAAATCAAGCTATTCGGGTATAGTATGAATCTAACCACTCGCCACTTTTACGCCAAAGTAATTAGGTTTTTGATGATTAAATGCTTTGTTTATTTGTTCTAAAACTAGCACACAGAGCCTATGTAAAATTATGCTAATATTCTTAAACAAATATAAAATCCATTTTCTAATATTTTTCAAATCTGTTGTTTATATTATGAGAATAAGATATAGAGTTTCCAATTCAATCTTCTCTATTAAAGTTTTCAAAGTTTAAAATTACCCATCAAAAAAATCCAATCGACTTCCATAAACAATATCAATAAACAACGAAATATTTAAGATCCATAGGACAAGTAAAAATGCAAATGGAGATATTTGATTTTCTTTTCTTAGTTCAAAATTGCAGCAAATGTTTTTATGTTGAACATGTCGACAGTCTTTTTATAGTTTATATATGAAATGTCTGTTCTGATGTTGTTATTGTTTTTAACACATTCTATTTTAGATGTTCATTATTTTTCGTATCATTTATTTGTTTCCTTATTTCCTATCCTAACCGATGTATTTTACTCTGTTGGAGCCATTGGGTTTATAGGGAACTGCTTTTCCAACTAGGGTTGTAGCTTAGCTAATAAAAATAATAATAATAATAATAATAATAATAATAATAATAATAATAATAATAATAATAATATTAATAATAATAATAATAATAACAATAATAATAATAATAATAACTAGACTGCGACTGGCTAAAGCCATTGGCTTAGGATTCCCCTGCAAAATAGGTGTGGAAATGCTTTTGTCAATCAGTAAAAGATATTTTGTAAAGGTTTATTGGTCTAATGACCGTTTAACTAAATTTTGAGTTATGTTAACAAACTATTCTAAAGCAATTTATCTGTATAATAGCAGGTATATGGAGGTAAAACATTGGCAAAAATGACAAATATAGAGAAATTGATCTGTAAGCTTGAAGACAATGGGCACTTACAAGGTCATGTGAGGGTCACGAGTTAAATATGACCCCATATTTTGAAAGAGCATGTGCGAATGGGACGTGGGGGTTGGGGGGGGGGTGTTGACAACAAAACATTACTTTTAGCTCACGTAAAATTTTTTCCAAGAAATAGCCATATGACCTTGAAAATGAGGGCCAAGGTCAAAATGAGGGTCAATGTCAAATTTTACATTTGATTTGAAGGTTTTATGCATATGTTTGGGGTAGTTTACTATAGCATGCTATGACCAAAAAGCCAGTATTACATGGAGAAATTGCCAAAGTCAAGATTTCTGCAATGTCAAAAATAGTCAAAAATATATATTAAAAAAAGTAATTAAACAGTCGCTACAAAAGTTAAGCTAGCCTTAGATAAATATATAGGGCATCATATGCCACTAAAATCTGGGCTCTGGGCCTTCCGATTTTTGAGATCTCGGAAACAAACCTGTTTTGACCCGGTTTGGCCATTAGCAACCTTGACCTTGACCTAATTGCATTAAAGTAGTGCAATATCTGGGGATTTACCTCTGCATCATTGTCCATAAGGCCCTTAGCCATACAGCTTATACTTTAGGCCTAATGTCAATTTCAAATTTTACAAATTTTGCCTTTAAAAGCCCCTCTGACCTTGAAAAGTAGGTCAAGGCCACTTAAACTGGGTATATGGCATATTCTTACCATAGGCTACCTATGATAATTATTTCAGATTTCTTGCGAAAAAAAAAACGCGCGGGAAGAATAATAATAATAATAATAATAATAATAATAATAATAATAATAATAATAATAATAATAATAATAATAATAATAATAATAATATTCACCATCGTCGGTGGTGGCATGTAATAGAACATTAGGTGTGTGTGTGTCTCTGTGTGTGTGTGAGTGTATATATGGTGGTTGATGTGGGCACTGTTCAGGTATATACGGTCAGTGTCTAGGGCATTTTCCTACTCGATATTGCAATATAACAGTTCCTTCCCCTTCCATTCATGAGAGCCTTTAAATCTTTAAACTGATGGCCACATTCCATGATCCAGAGAAGCCCTGTGAATCGTCAGAATTTGAGCAAGATATAAACAATGTTAAAGTTGTTGTATGGCCATTAGCAAGAAGTGAAGTTACACATTATAGTAATTCACCTACCTTTGCACAAGGTGTACCATCATGAAGTGTTGTTAATGTCCTCTGGAGTACAAATAATGTCTAGAGACAATGGGCTAATACTAAATGGCAAAAAAACTTTCATGGCCATTGAGCCAGAACAAATCATTGTGCATATAGTTACAGCTTTTCTATGACCAAGGATACAATACGACGTGCTTATATTTTTGATGCAATGGCTGATGTATGTTAAGTCAAGACTAGGAAGCTTATAACCTTTGTAATATGTGTTCAAACACAATAAAATTGTCGCAGGGTCATGCTTATAGCTCAGATCTAATCGATCGTGTGCTTGGTCTATAAAGGGGTGAGACGATTACATCCAAGGAACATTGATCAACCAATCGAATTATCAAGGAATGGTAGCTCGGTGAAACTGCGAATTAAATTGAGAAAACTTTGACAATTCAACAAAAATAAGCTATCCTTCTGAATACTGTTCTATACTGAGATAAAGGAGAATTCAAATATAAAATGTAAAAGGTAAAGAAACTGTAGCATGCTTCATTCCATGGGGAAATTATTACTGAAGGTCTATCTGCAAGGAAAAATAGAACCTAACCCATAAATGACTCTTCATTATGAAAAGCAAATTAATTTATACTTCATCATATCGTTTATTTATAACCATATTTATATCTATATTGCCTGTCCTGGCTGGGCTATTTTGTGCTGTTGAAGCCCTTGGGCTTATATCATCTTGGTCTTCCAACTAGGGTCGTTTGTAGCTCAACTAATAATAATAATAATAATAATAATAATAATAATAATAATAATAATAATAATAATAATAATAATAATAATAATAATATTAATAATAATTATAATAATAATAATAATGTACTTCTGGACAGGAAAACCCAGTGACTTAAATCTAAGGCCTTTAACGGTTCACATGTTGCCCTAAAATAACTTTATAAAGATTACAATTAAGTTTCCTTAAACCACAAAGATCGACTGCATTAAAGGTTTAAAGGCCGCTCATGAATGACAGAGGCCAGGGAGAGTGACATTGCCCTATCAAGCAGGACAATGCCTTAGAGACTGACCATATATACAAATGATCAGCCCCCAAGCCCCTCTCCATCCAAGCTAGAACCAAGGAGGGCCAGGCAATGTCTGCTGACGACTCAGCAGAGAGACATTATAGGTTCCCCCAAACCCCATATCCTTAGTTCACAAGGATGGTGAGGCTGCAACAACCAAAGAAGCTATCGAGTTTGAACGGGACTCGAACCCTAGTCTGGCGTTTAACTTGTAGTTTAAATGTTTTCTTAGTAAGCTATAC
>NC_090742.1:131921655-131926655 GCF_036898095.1 Palaemon carinicauda | reverse complement strand
CAGTTTTAAATAGTTTCTTCTACAGCAAGAGCAACAGCTCATTTTCACTCTATATAAATATTCCACTTAATTAGGCAAATTTAAAAAAAAAAAAGAGTAAAATATCAATCCAAGCTATTCAAAGAATAAGTCTAGGTTTTATAATTCATCATATGCAGAGGAATTAATGTCTGAGAAAAGTTCTTTCTTGAATTATTCAAATTAAACTTGTCTTTGCGTAAACTACTTGCTAGTGAGATGCTTAAGATTCGAATAAGCCAACATGGCATTGAAGCTGACCAGAAGGGAAACACAACGTCTAAAGAGAAAGTAAGACAGATTTTAACATTTTATCAAATATTGTATTTTGTGTCAATCATGAACAAAAATGAATTCTTACCCATATACAAAATCAATTGCTATTAGATTGCTTTAATCGTGTTGGATTGTATGTCAGTCCTGATAAGCTTATGGGGGGGGGGGGGAGAAATTATATGGTTGAAATTGTAGCAAAACACTATGATGAGATACCTTTCACTAGGCATTTTGATCCTTGAAGTTTACCTCCGACACTGATAATTTTAGTCATCTAAAGGAATCATTGCTATCACTGAAGGAAGTCATGGTACTGTCACTGTTGGTTTCTCTAGATAATAGAGAAACAAAAATAAGGAAACCAAACTGGTCAGATGTAGGTGTGGCACATGGATCTTGGGGTTTCAAAGCAAACCCTCCATTCCAAAAAGTTTCAGAGTTCAACAATCCAAGTACTCGTTGTGGGGGCCGATGTGGTAACGTCTCTGACTGGTGAATGCCAGACTGGGGTTCGAGTCTTCCTCAAATTCCGTAGTTCCTTTGGTAGCCTCAACCTCACCATCCTTATAAGCTAAGGATGTGGGGTTTGGGGGAGTTTATAGGTCTATCTACTAAGTCATCAGCAGCCATTGTCTGGCCCTCTTTGGTCCTAGCTTGTGTGGAGAGGGGGCTTGGGCAATGATCAGGTATATATGGTCAGTCTCTAGGGCATTTTCCCACTCGATAGGGCAATGACATAGTCCTTTGTCCCTGCCATTCATAAGAGGCCTTTAGATCTTTAAACTGATGGCCACATTCCATGATCCAGAGGACCCCTTTGAATCGTCAGAATTTGAGCAAGATATAAACAGTGCTAAAGTTGTTTCATATGCATTAGTAAGAAGTAAATTCACACATTATAGTAATTCACCTACCTTTCCACATAAAGTGTCGTTGATGTCCTCTGGAGTACAAATACTATCTTGAGACAATGAACTAATACTGAATGGAGATAAAAGTTTGATGGCCATTGAGCCAGAACCAATTATTGTGCATATAGTTAAAGCTTTTCTATGACCAAGGATACAAAACGATGAGCTTATATATTTGATGCTGCGGCTAATGTATGTTTAGTCAAGACTAGAGAGCTTATAACGTTTGAGATATGTATTCAAACACAATGAAAAAGACGCAGCGTCACGCTTATAGCTCAGATCTAATCGATTATGTGCTTGATCCATACAGCGATGAAACGATTACATCAAAGGAACACTGACCAAACAATAGAGTTTTCAAGGAATAGTAGCTCAATGAAACTGCCAATTGAAATGAGAAAAATTTGACCATCCAACAAAATTAAGCTATACCTTTAAATACTGTTCTATACTGAGATAAAGGAGAACTCAAATAGAAAAATGTAAAAGGTAAATAAACAGTAGCATACTTCATTCCATGGTGAGATTATTACTGAATGTCTATCATACAAGGAAAAATAGAACCCAACTCTCAAATGAATCTTCATTATGAAAAATCTGATGACTTAATACTTCATCCTACCATAACATCATAATATCAGTGAAATGCTATCAAAATTATACATGTTTTGTCAGCGGACACTGATGTTCTTGTACTATTTTTTCCTCATCATTTCAGTGTTTCGCAATAACTGTGTCTTAAAAACTGTGGTTGGGATGTGGAATATAAGTCTGTGCGTCACATTACAGTGCATATAGTATATCATCAAGCATACTTTTGCATTTTTCATCAGTAAGTGATTATCCGAGCAAATGTGTCACAATATATGCGCCACTTATCGCTAATCTTGTTAAGTATCTCTGAATTTCTTATAATTTGTAAGGGGCATGAATTGGAACATCAAATTAGGAGAGCTTTTTTATATCTTATTCTTGTGATTACAAAAGGTTGTCATTGTCAGGGTAAGGGCGAACTTAGGTCTGTGATTTACGATCATAGTAAAAGGATTTCTTTACCCAATTTACCAACAACCACCTATGTTTTAAGGGGTCATATTTTGAGAAATCATGTTACAACGAACATGGTCTGTGCTCTGCTTTCTGAGTCTCCTTTTTAATTTGAAAATAAGGATTATGGATATTATGAGTAGGGTAACATTACTTCTATGTTAATCAGAAAATCATCTTTTATGTGAATCTGTACCCTTTTGTAACTGTCATAAACGTGCTACTTCAAAACGTAAATGTAGATAAAGCAACGTTTAGTGTTGTAGATTCTATCCTTTTTAAAATGCAGCTTTCAAACTTGGAAAATAGGCAAATTGATAATATTCCAATCGATTTGAAAGCCACTTTAAATTAATTGTTGTTATTGGAAAACCATTTATGAAAGCTCTCTAGAAAGTCTATTAAACTAAAATATATAAAGAAACATATAAATCAAATCCAATCTAATTATTTCGTTACTGACTCAAAATTTTAAGTGGTAAACAATATCAAAACGATACTGAATAATTCAGATCAACATGTATTACACAAAGTAGATATTCATGCACCTGGTAAGCATTGTGTATCACATATCCTTTATTGTATTTATTGTTGTTCATTTGACAACAGTAATGTTCATTGACACTGAAGCTGTAATTCAGTGTTAAACAGATGCATTACAATAGATAAATATATTCAAAACAGATCAAAAGGTACTTTTGAAATTTACATGAAAATGGATGATTGCACAAAGGCAACAATTGGATCACTTGCTCGTAAAGCACAAAAAGAAGATTTAACCCTTTCAAAAGGGAGAATAGAAGTATAACGAGAATAACTCCGGCTTGAATGGATATGGAAATAAATAAAAAAGATATAAAGACCCATGGATGAGCTCTATTCGGATAGAGAACAAAGCGTGGTAATGCCCTTCATAATGAAGGTAAATGGAACAACTGAACATGGTATATAACGGATCATAGGTTTTATTAATGTCCCCTCCTGGCGATCGCCAGCCTGGAGTTCGATTCTATTCAAACTTGTTATTTTCTTTAGTGTCTACAACCTCATCTTTCTTGTAAGATAAGGATGGTTGGGTAAGGTGGGGTTTGTGGGAACTTATAGGTCTACCTGCTGAGTCATCAGCAGTCATTGCCTGGCCCTACCTAGTTCTAGCTTGGGTGGAGACCGAGCTTGTTCGTTGATCAAATATATATATGGTCAGTCTCTAGGTCACAGTCCTGCTTGCTAGGACAATGTCACTGTCCCTTGCATCTGCCATTCATTAGTAGCCTTTAAACCGTAAACAAGACAGTAAGCAGGCTACAAAAATAGGACAATTCCTTCAGTTAGATAGAAATAAAGTTTCTTCAATTAATTGCGTAAAATATTTGATAATATAAGAGGTGGGCCTGAAAATTAAACTAAAATGGATCATAAGTTCAAACTTGCATCGAATGTTTTTATGTTGAACAGGCTGACGTGAGTCTATTTTCATAGCTTATATATGAAAGATCTATTCTAATATTATTACTGTTCTTAGAATATTTTATTCTGATTGCTCTTTACTTCTCTTTTAGTTTATTTAGTTCCTAGTTTCGTTTCTTACTGGGCTATTTTTTCCTGTTAGAGTCCTGGGGATTATAATATCCTCCCTTTCCAACCAGAGTTTTAGCTTAGCTAATAATAATAATAATAATAATAATAATAATAATAATAATAATAATAATAATAATAATAATAATAATAATTTTCACTGAATAGTTAACCAAAGATTATTTGGCCTTATGGATTTTTATTCATGAAACAAAGAACATAGTTATTTCCTACTTGAAAATAAATGAAGGGATAAATTAAAATATTAATTAAGGCTTAGCTTGAATTCGTTTCAAAATATTATTAACTGTTTCCGGTAAAATATAAGATTTAAAAGATTACTCCGGTAATTTTTTACGTAAACAGCCAAGGAGAGAGAATGAAAAATTATTATGATTCATAAATGTAAATAAAACTTGTTGAAGGGTATATTGAACAAGACATCCATCATATTGATTATCGTTATGAAGCAGAATTCTTATGTTTTATTGTTGACTAGATAAAGTTACCATCATTACATGAAAGATAATCAAGTGGAAATTTCTTTTTTATTTACTAAAGAGAAATGGAAAAAAAAATAAAACTTTTTAGGAAAATAAAATTCTACTAATACCTGCCAGAAAAACGAAGCGTCACTTGTAAACATAAAAGTTCAATTTGGGGAATGGTACATTGATATATGAATATATCTCTAAATAATAAAAAGATTATGAATTTGAAAGAATCAAGATGGACTCGAATCAAAAGGCGATAATAATGTAACCGATGAGACGTGAAGATTTGGAGAGGAGTGATCTAGGAACAGTTATTTGCATTATATGTATCTTTACATAGATATATGCGCACAACCACACACCAATAAACAAATGGATACACAAAGACATGAATATATGTATATATATATATATATATATATATATATATATATATATATATATATATATATATATATATATATATATATATATATATATATATATATATATACATATATATGCAGAAGTATACATATACATATGAATAAATAATCATATATATATATAAATATAATTTATATATATATAAATATATATATATATATATATATATATATATATATATATATATATATATATATATATATATATACATATATATGCAGAAGTATACATATACATATGAATAAATAAT
>NC_090742.1:131894155-131916655 GCF_036898095.1 Palaemon carinicauda | reverse complement strand
CCACACTGAAGGGATTAATCTAGATTCAAAAAATTCCATATATATGTTGGATAAAAGTGGAGACAAAGGATTACCCATAGCCATACCAAAAACCTGTTCATAGAAATCTCCATTAAAACTAAATTTACACTTTTTAATGCACAAACAAATGAGCTAAATAATAGTAGGGGTTGATAAAGGTAAATCATAAGCATCTAAAATACCCGACAGGAAATCCAATAAGTCATCAACCGGCACTTTGGTAAACAATGAAGTTACATCAAAACTTACTAATCTATGTCTAGACGTAAGGTTAACTTTTTGTAATTTTTCGCAAAGATCAACAGAATTTTTTATATGAGAGGTTGAAATAGATCCTAAGATCGGGGAAAGTAATTTGACTAAATATTTGGATAATTTATAGTTAATAGAACCTGTAGCACTGATAATTGGTCTGATTGGATATCCTGTTTTATGGATTTTAATTAAACCATATAAATAAGGCAAAGACAGACCAGTAGAGATAAAGGCATTAATTAAGGATTTTTCTTGTTTTAAGATAGATTTTAAGTTTTTATTAAAATCTTTGATGACCTCGTCTAAGGGATTAACTCTTAATTTTATGTAAGTAGAAACATCAGATAAAAGTACATACATCTTTTCTAAATAAGTTGTTTTGTTCATAATAACTAATACATTAGCTTTGTCTGCTTTTGTAATATGTAATTCACAGTAATTTTTCAACGATTTTAAGGCTGTTAAAAACCGTTTAGGGAAATTGCAGGTGTTTGCATATCCCATCACCGAATAAATTAGCCCTTTAGCAATGTCGATATATATATATATATATATATATATATATATATATATATATATATATTTATATATATATATATATATATATATATATATATATATATATATATATATATATATATATATATATACATATATATATATACATATATATATATATATATATATATATATATATATATATATGTTTATATATATATATATATATATATATATATATATATATATATATATACATATATATATATGTATATGTATATATATATATATATATATATATATATATATATATATATATATATATATATATATATACAGTATATATATATATATATATATATATATATATATATATATATACAGTATATATATATATATATATATATATATATATATATATATATATATATATATATATATATATATATATATATATATATATATATATATATATATACGCACAGTACATATCAAATTATATGATAGAGCCTAGCTAAATCGAGCGTATGCTGCAAATTATGGATATTAAGTATTACCCTAATAAAACTTACACTATGCTTATAAGTTTAAGACATGCGGTCAATGACAATTTACTCCTAACTGCATGCGGTTCATTTAAAGTCACAGACACGTTTCATTACTGCAAAATCTCTTTTGAAAATATGACAACTGTAAGCTCATCAACTGCACAAAAAATAGTTATATTGAGAAAATCTTTCATGATACGAGGAACTATTCTAATTAATTTGTTCTTTCTTGTTCTGAAATATTTTTTCATGTCCGTTCTATTGCATTCTTTATTCCCTATCTTCTCATTCTTTTTTATCGGGATAGGTCTTTTAGAAATATTTTTCTTAACAATATATTCCATAAATCTGAACATCTAGGCATTCAATACTCAATATCATATCATTCATTATCTATTAAAAATTTTGTATTCAATTCTAACGATTTATGTCTATTCTTTCATGAAGCTCAGTAAGTATTTTAGAGAAACATTCTAGAAACATAGAAATTGGTGAAAATTTGTTATTCTGTTGTTTATATACCAGTTTGAATTAAGTGCCCTTTCATAGTTGATATGTTGCTTGTATGCTTAACCTATCTAAATATGATATTCAGTTGTTAATTATAATTATTTTTTGTGATCTGTTATAATCTGAATATCTAATACATAACCTAATTCTAATTCCAGTGTCTTGGGGTAGAGTTCTCCTGCTTGAGGGTACACACTGTACACTATTCTATCTTATTTATCTTCTTCTTGTTTCTTTTTTTTTAAATTTTCATAGTTTATATTCGAAAGACACGTTTTAGTGTTACTACTGTTCTTAAAATATTCTCATTTTAGTTGTTAATTGCTTCTCTTGTAGTTTATTTGTTTCCATGTTTCCCTTCCTCACCAAGCTATAATAATAATAATAATAATAATAATAATAATAATAATAATAATAATAATAATAATAATAATAATAATAATAATAATAATAATAATAATAATAATAATAATAATAATATTCCAGAGGAAAAAGTTTTGACTCATTAGATGATGTGCCCTGTTAGGAAGATTGGTTATATGTTTTTTTTTATTATGATTGTTATATCCTCCATTTATAAACTATGTAAATAAAGTAAGCAGACTGGCCTTTTAGATCAATATACAACAATCTAGAAACACCATTGTAATTCATATCAGATGAGAAATATATAATTTGATGTATACACGGAATTCAACTGGATTAGATACATTTCTCAAAATTCATAAATTATATGTCAGATGTAAGAAAAACATTAGATCTCGTAATTTGTTGGTAGTAGGTTTCCAGGGCATCATCCACCTGGTTGAGATACTGCCGCTAGAGAGTTATTGGGTCATTTGACTGGCCAGTAAGTTCTACGTTGGATCCCTCTCTCTGTTTACGGCTCATTTTGTCTTTACAGGCACATACACAGAATAGTCTGGGCTATTCTTTCCTCACTCTCCTCTCCTCATACACCTGACAGAACTGGGATTAGGAAACAGTTCTTCTTAGGTCAAACAGTTAACTGCTGCACTGTAATTTTTCACTGGCTACTTTCCTCTTGGTAAGAGTAGAAGAGACTATTTAGCAATGGTAAGCAGCTCTTCTAGAAGAAGGACACTTTATAAAGTATTGTTCTCTAGTCTTGGGTAGGGCCATAGCCTCTGTACCATGGTCTTTCACTGTCTTGGGGTAGAGTTCTCTTGCTTAAGGGTAAATCGGGCTCACTATTCAGTCATATTTCTCTTTCTCCTGTTTTTTGAAATTTTGTTTTTATGGTTTATGTATGAGGGATCTTATCTAATATTGTTATTGTTCTTAAAATATTTTATTATGACTGTTTATTACCTCTCTTGTAGTTAATTCATTTTCTTGTTTCATTTCTTCACTGGACTATTTTTCCTTGTTGGAGCCGTCGGGCTTATAGCATCTAGCTTTACCAATTATAATAATAATAATACCAAGTTCAAACGGATTAAACCTGCTATATGTTGTCGTATATTTTAGTTAAGAAATATTAGAACTTTTTATTATATTATTATTATTATTATTATTATTATTATTATTACTATCATTATTATTATTATTATTATTATCAGTAGTAGTAGTAGTAGTAGTAGTAGTAGTAGTAGTAGTAGTAGTAGTAGTAGTAGTAGTAGTGTTAGTTTCATTATAATTATTATTATTATTATTATTATTATTATTATTATTATTATTATTATTATTATTATTATTATTATTATTATTAATAATAATAACTAAATTAAAACCATAGTGGGAAAAGGATGATGCTATAAACCTAAGGGATTAAGCAAGGAAAAACAGCCCATTGAGGAAAGGATATAAAAAAAAATATATGAGACAATTAGATAAATCAAATAGGTAAAAATAACATTTTCATATACTTTACTTAAACGGTATTTAGTTAGTGTTTCGTGGTATTTAATGTTCCATAAAAAAAAAAAATTTATTCTTAGTTTATTCGCAGAATCTAAACCAGTTACTGTTTCTGTTTCCCACGAGATACGATGTGGTTCATTAGACTTATTGGATCTCGTTAAAGGTTTTTTCATTAGTATTCTATTTTAGATTTACGGAAGCCAGAGTTCAGAAGCTGGAGGCATGTCCCATTATTCCTACTGCATGATGAGAGAGAGAGAGAGAGAGAGAGAGAGAGAGAGAGAGAGAGAGAGAGAGAGAGAGAGAGAGATATTTAACAAATGTCTGTTGGATATTTAAAGTATATTTTCATTGATCGCTTTATTCGTGCTGAGAGAGAGAGAGAGAGAGAGAGAGAGAGAGAGAGAGAGAGAGAGAGAGAGAGAGAGAGATATTACCAAATGTCTACTGAAAATTTAAACTATATTTTCATTGATCGCTTTATTCGCACTGTATTATGAGAGAGAGAGAGAGAGAGAGAGAGAGAGAGAGAGAGAGAGAGAGAGAGAGAGAGAGAGAGAGAGAAAAAAAAATTACCAAATGTCTACTGGAAATCTAAACTATATTTTCATTGATCGCTTTATTCGTGCGGCATGATGAGAGAGAGAGAGAGAGAGAGAGAGAGAGAGAGAGAGAGAGAGAGAGAGAGAGAGAGAGAGAGAGAGAGAATTACCAAATGTCTACTGGAAATTTATATTATATTTTCATTGATTGCTCTATTCGCACTGCATGAGGAGAGAGAGAGAGAGAGAGAGAGAGAGAGAGAGAGAGAGAGAGAGAGAGAGAGAGAGAGAGAGAGAGAGAGAGAGAGAGAGCTTTAAACAAATATTTTTTGTATTTAAAAAATACTTTATAATAAGAAAATTTAAATTTTATTCTATTGTGGAGGATAATATTCAATTTGCTTCTTGTTAGCATGTATCCTTCATTAGAATTATAAATTTATTGATTCTTTTTTAATGTTAAATTCATAAGTTATTATTGTTATAATAGTATTTGGAATAACTTTTAATTTCTGTTATTCATTTCTCACTCTTTCTTTGATCACCGATCTTACGTTTTTTCGTAATTTATGTTATTACTTTTATTTTACATTTACAACTAAATATACATTTTTTAAGGTTATATGTTTTTTGAAGAAGTATGATAATTTAATAGATATTTGGAATCAAAATTTCAGGTTGTTTAACATCTAAAAATGTTTGACCTCTTAGTAGAAGCTTGACTCAATATCAATATGAATAAGAACTGCTCCACCTGTAGCATACAAGTGACGTCACATTTTCAAAATTGCAATTGCAATTGTTTTTAAGTATGTTCATGTCTTAATAAATCAAATACAATATTAAATGTCTGTCACTGAATGCAACTCCTTGAATATTTCATTAAAATAAATGAGGAAAATCGGTATTATTACAGTTTCAACCGAATTCAAAAATCTATTTTTTTTTTCTTTTAATTTATGATCATACATTTGGAGGGATGTGTTTATGCTGCCATGTTAGTTTTCCTTCCAATGGTATTTTGTTTTTTGTCAATGCATTGTGGGTAAAATGCCTGATCGTTCTTGTTCTCGGTTATGAATTATGGAATTTATGTTTACGGTAAAGAGGCTGTAAGTTAAATGGCTTTTTTGTTTCAAGATTATCCAATAAACTGCGATTTAGGAATTCATCTGTCGTGAATTTTTCTCCGACTGAAATAAATGATTTTAGGCCTGATGGAATGGGCCGATGACAAGACCTTGAAGAGGTTTGCTTTTCAAAACTATTCAGGATTCAATAAAATATGATCACAATTTTAAGTTTATTACAAAAAATAATCATTTGATAAAGAAAAAACACACACAATAACACTTCAGGCTAACTGAAATTTAGAACTGTCACCCTTAGGGGGTCTGCAACATGTGCTCATGAAACACAGAGTCCACGTTGGACTAAATAAGACTAAGTTTTCGAAATTATAATAACTATTCCTTGGTAAATCACATACCAAGGTCTACAGGCGTTATCTGATGCATGAAACTAATCCCCAGTCCCAGGGATGACAATTTTACAGATCGATACAAATTTACATACAGAGACTCACAAAGGAACCGACCTGGTATCACGGTAGCAAGGAGTCGGAGACGGAGACACTTAACAATATAGTTAAACTTACTGGGTTGGAGGTTTAGGCAGGAATGAACGAGCGTCGTGCTGGACAGCTCCGAGGAAAACTACGGACTCCCGCACTGACTAAAGTGTCCTTGTGAGATGTGCGGGAACTCTTACGTTATTTATTCAATAAGGGGTTTGATAAAGTTTCTTTATCAACCACAAGACAGAGAAACAGTCAAAGTCTTACTTCAGAACAAAGCGTAAACTTAATACTTCGGCTGAAGGCCATAATTTGCCAAAATCCAACAAACTAGAGAGTCCTTGGCTCTAAACATATACATCAATATTTTTGTCGTTGTAAAACAATACAATATCTTTTTCGTAATTTGTAAATAATAAAAATTTCGTCTCTCTGACACCCACTACTTCCCCACCAGGTGGTTGAAATTTATGCCACAATACCATCAAGTATGGGAAAGTGCTTATTCGTAGAAACGCCCACAAGATCTTCCAATCTTACTCCAATTTAACGCAACGTTCGTGGAGTTAAATGGAGATTTCGAATGATCAGTTCGAGACTCCCGACATCCTCCACACCCGAAATAAAGGGGCTGTGAAACGTCTGTCAATTACACAAGACTGGACTCGGGGGAGGAGTAACTACTACAAGACTCTCTTAGGCTCGTTGCGTAGCGCTCCACAACGACTCTAACGGAGTACACACAATATACATCAACAGAAATATTACCCCGGGGCAATCAACTCTTTCAAGTGTACACACAGAATGGCAATGCAGGAAAAAAATTTACCCAGACATATAATACATACATGAATCAATCAATAGAAAGGCAAATAGGCAATGGGCCTGCAATAACATCTCAAATAAGCAATAAGCAATGCATACATGCACAATCATAAATTGAATAATCTTATATACACATCAAATTATATAGCAATGTGCCCCTAATCAATCAATGGAAATACCCTTTCCACACGGCCACACCTTGGCAATTACTGTAGGGGAAGAAAGGAGAGGGGTGTCTGGTTCTGTACAACGCTCGACTTGTATATACGAGAGAGGACATCCCATCCCTGTACTCTATACCCGACCCACTTCCAACCTCTGTGGATTCAAACTCACCTACACTTACTGTACTTCTTTCCACCCTCCCTACCTACCAGAAGGGACACTCCCATTTTAATTTACTCTATGCAGCTATGAGTTATATATCCTCATTCTGAACTAATTGTTCCATCAACTCTCGCTGCTTCGCAGCAGCCTTTCTCAATGGGCGTGCGGAACGTCCTTGTGCGCCCGACGTCTCTGATTCTATGTCACTTTTACTTATCTCACTTACCGTATTGTTATAACTATTTTCGCCACTACCTAAGACCTCTGTGACTGGTTGTCGAGATGTCGTAGCCTGAACCATCTCCTGGTTGTCCCCAGACGTCTCAACGGTCCCTGGCAGTCCTGCTGGCAAACTATACGCACCCTCGTCTTCGACGTCGCCATCGTCTTCTCCAACACCATCATCGTCATCAGAGGGGCCAATCTCCAGGGGAACCAGGTGGCTGACAGCTCGCAGGGACTCGACATCCTTGAACAACACCTTGGCTGAACACACGACTCCGTCTTCGTCAGCATATGTCTTCACGACACGTCCAAGGGACCACGTAGCCCTTTTTTTATTGTCTTGCTTGACCAGCACGACGTCTCCAGGGTGCAGCTTGGAAGGTTCCCCAGATCGACTAGTTGTGTCTGGCCCTCAGGGCACTCAAATATTCTTTTCTCCACCTCTCTCGGAAGGCTTTCGAAGAGTCTGTCAGCTTCAAATAACAATCACGGAGCCTCCGGGAGGTGAAGGTTGCATTGAGGTGGTCGTCTGGCAAGATCGGTGCCATGAGGTTGATTGGGCTTCCTCTCACTAAATGGGAGGGGTGAGGACCTCATTCTTGAACTTGTCGCCGCTGTACATTAGAGGCCTGTTATTAACCACCGCCTCGGCCTCCTTCACTAATGTTAGTACGTGGGCGTCCGTCAGGTACTTCTTCCCGAGGGCTATCTAGAGGACACGTTTTCTCACTCCGATTAAGCGCTCGAAGAACCCACCTTTCCAAGGTGCACGGGGCGTCTGAAAATGCCATTCAATTCCAGTTTTTCTCAGGAACTGCTGGACTTCATCCTCTTCATAAAGTCCATGAAGGAAGTTACTGGCAGTCTTGAACGTTTGATGATTATCGGATGTGATGAAAGACGGAGCACCGTGGGTAGCACAAAAACGACGTAAGGCTAAGACAAATTCCTACGCTTTCAGGGAGGGGCAGAAATCGAGGTACACGGCCCTGCTGGCCATGCAAGTCACGGTCAGTATGTAGCCTGGCAGCGTTTTAGTCTGTATGGCCGCTGTGTTGTCCACTCCGACTGCTGTAAAGGCCTTCGTTAGGTTGATACTTTCCATCGGTAGTGGGGGTGGTGGTGGCTGTCTCAACAGGGGCTGGAAGGCTAGCACGTATTCTGGACACTGCCGCACAATCTGCCTCGCAATGGAACGTAGGCCCAGCGACCAGCATTTCTGTCGAAAGATACCGATTAATGTATTCACACCACAATGTAAATGCAAACTATGCAAATATTTTAGATAAGCCCTAACTAAGTGCCCCTTGGCTGGCAAAAGAATCAAATGTTTCATTTCCTCTACCTGGGACACTCGTCCCCTGGTGCAAATCAACTTATTATCTAACACTAAATTTGATTGTCTGACAAAATTAGTAACTTCACGAGGGGGTCTGACTCCACCCTCCAAGTACGCATAGACTGTAGGCAAATAATATTTTTGCTCTAATTGGACAACAATACTGAACGGATGCCGTTTTAATTTAGCAAATTTTAGGATTAACCTAGTAACTCTCAATAAGAATCGGAACTCTACTCCCCTCTGTAGAATTTCCCATATCTCTCCTGGTGGAACAGGTCTTATTTCTTCCCTTATTTCTTGCACCGCCGCCACTACGGTTCTTTCATTGGTTGGATCGTCTCCTTTGTAAGGAACAGGCTCTCCCGTGTTCCTCAGGAACTCTGGACCATTCCGCCAAAGAGGGTTTTGTAGTAATCGCTGCGTTGTTGCTCCTCTGGACAGGACATCAGCAGGATTCTGTTTGCTTGGGACATGGCTGAGAGTTAAACCGCAAAACTGATGAAGAAAAATAATCTCTGCCACTCTGTTAGATATGAATACATTCTTATTGTCCTTGGCATCGGGAGATGGTACCCATGCCAACGTAACCTTACTGTCGGTCCACATGACTATCTCTCGTGATTCTATCAGCCCTTTAAGTGTTTTGGCTAATCTGCAGCCTAACAACAATGCTAATAGTTCTAGCTTGGGGATTGTCAACTTATTCATCCCCTTTGGAGTGATCCTCATTTTACTAGTGAGTAGGCTTAGTTGATTGCAATTGTCCCTAGTATATGCTACTGCACCGTATGACTTACTGCTGGCATTGGTGAATACATGGAGCTCTAAATTCTTCTTGCCTACCGCTCTTGGAAATGTGATGTTGCTTACCGCTTTCAATTCACACAACAACTCACTCGCTTCTCTAGCTTTCTCTCTCTTTAACACATCATCCCAACCTACGTTATCCTCCCATAGTTGTTGGAGGAAAAGCTTTCCTCGAACAAACAATGGGCTTATCAAGCCTAGAGGATCATAAATGGAGACCAACATGGAAAGTACCCTACACTTCGTAGTTACCCATCCCTCCCCCAATTTACTGATTCTCTTACTCTCTTTCACACACAATTGGTCGACGTCTCGGGCCCATCGCAGCCCAAGTATGTTCACATTCACCGGCTCACTCCACTGCTTCTCGCTATCGAAGGCTAAGTTATTGGACGCCCACCCTTCTAAAGACATACCAGCCCCTTTTAAGTTCTTGTTGACAGATTCATGCTCCTGCCTCATGCTCTCTACATCCTCGAAAGTACTAAGATAATTATCTACGTAAAAGGACTTTGCCAAATCTGGCCTACCTACCCTTTCGAAATGACAATTTAAAACTTGTTGCAATAAAAACGTACTCGCCGTGATGCCGAACACCACGACTCTAAAGACGAA
Organism: Palaemon carinicauda; assembly: GCF_036898095.1. Lineage (NCBI taxonomy): Eukaryota > Metazoa > Arthropoda > Malacostraca > Decapoda > Palaemonidae > Palaemon > Palaemon carinicauda. The sequence continues at coordinate 131,906,680 of NC_090742.1, read as the reverse complement.
GGTGAGCGCTTGACCTTCTACCTCGCGCCACAGAAATCGTGTGTATTTGGCATCACGGGGATCTAACAAGACACGGTGGAAGGCCTTGCTGATGTCGGCTAGCAAGGCATATTCGTTCAATCTGAACCTTATAAGCATATGATAAGCTAATTCTACTAGATTGGGGCCGGGTAAGAGGCATTCATTCAAAGATTTATGACCTTTAGATTTTGCTGAGGCATTAATCACGATTCTGAGGGGGGTCGTGCGGCTATCTTTCCTAATTCCAAAATGTGGCATATAATACCCTTCAATCTTGGGCTCCTTTACCTCTGATATAAAGCCTGCTTCTAGATACTTATTTATCACTCCCTGATACTGATCAAAATATTCCCTGTCCTTCCTGAACTTAGTTTGCAACGATTCTAGCTGCGCTACAGCGTTTCAATAATTCGTATCTGGCCTAGCATCTGACCCGAATGGTAGGCTAACATGATATCCCTCAGGCTTTTATACGACACTTTGCGATACATTCCGCATGGCTTCCGCTTCGCGAACAGTATATTGCTCTGATGGGACGATGCCAACGCGGTCCAAACACCACCACTCATCTACGTCAAACTGGTTTGGTTCACTCGCAATTCAACAGACTCTGAGCGTTTTCACATGTTCGATCTTTTTGCCCTTTTACACCCACTGCGGCACTTTCCCATATGGCGACATACCATTATGGGTCAGGAAGAGACTTATCCCATGAACTTTCTCGATGCCTATGATGAAGTAGCTAAAATAATCGGCCCCTACTAAAATGTGGACATTTTTCAACTCATCGGACTTATTTTCTGGATCGGCCAACATGACTCCCTTACTCAACAGATGCTGTCTAACTTGTACATAACCAGCATTATGTATTGGGACGTCAACGTTCTCGTGTGCCACCAGCTTCATTCGTACTACTCTTCTTCCTATCTCTATCCTACAGCTTACGACATCATATTGTCCGCTTATTTCTGCGGAGCCCAACGGAGCTATGTTCAACGCTACCCTTCCTACCACCGGTAGGCCTAATTGCCTCGCAGTTATCGCAGAGAGGAAGCTTTTTTGGCTTCCCGTATCAAGAAATAAGCGGACTCGCTTACTACCTTGCTTATGATTGATCTCAGCCATAGCCGTTGGCAAAATTGTACATGGGATGTCCACGTTGGACATCTGTGCGATCTTTGCACTTTTGCACTGTTTGGGTTCTACTTTATCTTTAGATGGACGGAGGGCCGTTTCGTGCGGTCGAGGCGTCGCATTTACAACGGGGCGGGATGTTGTAGACTGACTACTACTATTACTTGGGGCTGACGTAAAGGGAACTGATCACAATCGTTTTCCCAGATTATAATTATCACAATTCTTACAGGAGTTAGGGACCCACTTATCACTTCAATGATCAGAATTAGTGCAATTGAAACACAGGCCCCTTTTTAGCAAAATGCAACGTCTAGCAGCCACGTCAGTTACTTGGTGGCATCCGTGAGGCGGGTGCCGTTCGTTACAAAATGTACAAGAATTATCCTGAACTGGTTTCGACTTCGCTCTTACACTGACATTTACTCTCTTGTCAGGTTCTAGTTTATCTCCTCGTTGCAAGGCATCGTCCTCAAGCATTTGAATAATGAAATCGATCGCGTCAAAGAATTCATTTAGTGTATAGTCACACTTTCTCAGATGTTCGACTACTTTCCTGTAGAGCTTCCCTTCTGACAACTTTTGATTAATGAGGCTTATGACCATACCATGGCCTATATCGTTACTACTTAGCCTCTTGATCTGCTAGATTATGATTGTTAATTCAAAACGAAACCTTTTCAGCTCCACAGGATCTAATGAGGGTACAAAGATATTAGCCAACTTTCTATGCAGAATTACGAGTGTCTGATGGACATTACCATATTGTTTGTCTAAGATATCCAACGCTATCCTATAGTTCGCGACGGATACACTTAGGGATTTTACGATCCTAAGCGGATCCCTGCCTAAAGTCCCCAACAGATACGTGAATTTGGATACATCACCAAATCTGCTCTTCGATCCACATGTATCGTAAAGAGCTCTTGATATGAAGCATATTCCTGCACTTCCCCTTCAAACGTGGGGAGAGGCAGCAGTTTCAATCTGGGGAGGGAAACATTCCCTGTCGGAGTGACTTTCACTCTATCAATTCGATTATACAGAAGCGTAGAAGCTCGCGTAGCTTCTCCTAACGTGTTCCCTATTTGGGCTTCTAAACCAGGTTCTAGTTTGACAGATTGTCTCTTTTACAGCTCTCTTAGCTGTCTTTCCTCCTCTCGCAATTGCGTGACCAGATTCTAGTACGCGGATTCAGAGTAGGTCTCAACTAACGCACGCTGCGTTTCAACCAGTAAGTCTGCTATGAGGCCCATCAATGCCTCGATGTGTATCATCGTGGCCAGTGCCATTTTGACTGACTTTACTCTATTTTTTTTTTGGGGGGGGGTGGGCTGGCAAACTAGGAAAGAACATTATTTTGTTTACATTACAAAGATGGGAACACAAAAAAACTAGAGGCACACGCTGTCTCCGATTTATAGAAATTAATGATTCTAGGCCCGATAGAATGGGCCGATGACAAGACCTTGAAGAGGTTTGCTTTCCAAAACTATTCAGGATTCAATAAATATGATCAAAATTTTAAGTTTATTACAAAAAATAATCATTTGATGAAGGAAAAACACACACAATAACACTTCAGGCTAATTGAAAGTTAGAACTGTCACCCTTAGGGGGTCTGCAACATGTGCTCATGAAACACAGAGTCCACGTTGGACTAAATAAGACTAAATTTTTGAAATTATAATAACTATTCCTTGGTAAATAACATACCAAGGTCTACAGTCGTTATCTGATGCATAAAATTAATCCCCAGTCCCAGGGATGACAATTTTATAGATCAATACAAATTTACATACAGAAATTCACAAAGGAACCGACCTGGTATCGCGGTAGCAAGGAGCCGGAGACGGAGACACTTAACAATATAGTTAAACTTACTGGGTTGGAGGTTTAGGCAGGAATGAACAAGCGTCGTGCTGGACAGCTCCGAGGAAAACTGCGGTCTCCCGCACTAGCTAAAGTGTCCTTGTGAGATGCGCGGGAACTCTTACGTTATTTATTCAATAAGGGGTTTGATAAAGTTTCTTTATCAACCACAAGACAGAGAAACAGTCAAAGTCTTACTTCAGAACAAAGCGTAAACTTAATACTTCGGCTGAAGGCCATAATTTGCCAAAATCCAACAAACTAGAGAGTCCTTGGCTCTAAACATATACATCGATATTTTTGTCGTGATAAAACAATACAATATCTTTTTCGTAATTTGTAAATGATAAATACTCCGTCTCACTGACACCCACTCCTTCCCCACCAGGTGGTTGAAATTTATGCCACAATACCGTTAAGTATTGGACATCACTCATTCGTAGAAATGCCCGCGAGATCTTCCAATCTTACTCCAATTTAACGCAACGTTCGTGGAGTTAAATGGCGGGGATTTCGAATGATCAGTTCGAAACTCCCGACATCATCTGTCCTTCTATAATCGTTGGTGTCAGTGACTCAGTTGATTGCCAGACGTTTAGTAGTCCTAGTTGTTGCTTCTCATATTTTGAGGATATTGGCCAGTTTCATGGACAATATAATGAATCCTTAGACGTAGTGAATACGTTTCTGCGCTAACAGACTGATACCCAACCTTCAACCTCTGCCACTTCTGATTCTATATTCAGGTAAGTGAAGTGATTAACCTAAAGGTTCCGGAGATATTTGCCAATTGACCCCTTTATGTTTGTATAATTGATAATTAACACAGAAATACTAGCTCTCTGGGCTAACGCAGGTAGCAAAACAGTTTGTTTATCAGAACATAAGAACAGTGAGATAATGTTTATTAGTGAGCGAAGCGAGCCTACGGCAGAGGAAAGACCGCTAAATAATTAGCTCAATCAAGTAACTATATATTTGTAATAATATTATAATGAAAACTGCTACGAACGACTCAAATCCATAGAAAATAGGATTGAAAATCCCGTTTTCTAAGCCTCTAGGAGTCTGGCAAATACAAAACTACAGTGTTTTGACCATATGTTTTTCACTATTATTCGACTTTCATTACAGTAACTTTTTTGTTACGATGATTGGTGTGTTTAAGTTAGACAGTTTCTCTTAATTTACCCGTTTTCTGTATTTGCATACCCAAAAACCCCGATTTCCCGCTGTGGAACCCATTATTGAAATTATTAAGAGTGCCTTGTATCTCTAAATCTGATTATTTGCGTTAGAAATAAAGGTCATATATGTTCAAAGCACACAATTTAAGCTAGAATAAATACATTTTCATATTGGATATCTGAGTTTTGTTGAAACTATAATTTTACCGGGTCAAATCACGTCACGATTCATAACCTACTTTCATTTCAGTTCAGCCTTTTGCATACATACGCGTCCCTGCCTGGCAATCTGTATAACGGGAGTTCAAGACAAGCTCAAGCTCGATAGTTTCTAGTAGATCACCACCCTTATAAGCTAGGGATGGATAGTTTGGGGAACACTATAGGTCTACCTGCTGAGTCCTCAGCAGTCATTGCCTTGGCCACCCTGGTCCCAGCTTGATAGAGAGGGGCCTCGAGTGCTGATCATATGTATTCATGATCAGTCTGGGGCATTTTCCTGTTTTTAAGGCATTAACCTTTCCCTTGCCTCGGTCATTAAGAAGAAATATCTAATACCTTATATATATATATACAGTACATATATATATATATATATATATATATATATATATATATATATATATATATATATATATATATATATATATATATATATATATATATATATTTATATATGTATATATAATTATATATATATATATATATATATATATATATATATATATATATATATATATATATATATATATATATATATATATATATATGAACCTGTTCTTTGTATACCACATTCATGAGAAAGGATGGCAAAGAGAAAAAATCATGACAAAGGAAGAGTTAAATCTTATCATGGCAAATATTATCTTATCGGTGTTTAATTAAGTAAAGTAAACGAATTCCCTTATGAGTTGCTTTCTTTCTTTTTGTTTTTTTATCACACCTACTCGCTACCATCAGAACAAACATTACGGTTGACTTTTGTAAAGAGTAAAACTTACGATGCTAAAATGTTCCGTTGAAGTTTTTTATATTTCCGATGCGCCAAATTCACGGGATTTTCTTTTTATTTCTATTGCCTGCATGTTTTTTTTTTTTATCTTTTGTTTTGCATTTCTTCATGTGGGACTGTTAAGAGTTAAATGCATTCGTATTTAGGAACCTGATACTAGTTATACCTTTAACTGTATAGAATATATACTCGTTATGAAAGTAAGACAGAATATAGAATTATGAAATTCAAAAGGACATTGCTTTTGATCTATAATGGTCTGATGAAAAAAGTAGTGTACCAAAATTGTCACAACACTTATTCTGTATTTGAGTAGTCGTAACTTATTTTTTATACTTATCAAAATATAACTTAAATTACTTAGCCTAATCTTAGATCAGGTATCAAGTTTCTACTATACCTTGATTCATATGATTATTATAACATACAATAAAGCCCGGAGGAAATAAGTACTAAAGGCCTATTATAGTACTGGTTTTGAAATAATATACTGATGACCAATGTCTAATCTATTTATAAACCATACGCTGCCTTCCCAGCTGACATTAAAAAATTCACAATAACCCTCTATGTCATCAAGTACCGTAACGCTCATTTGCAAAAAGCAGAAAGTACGAGCCCAGGTTGACATTCATATGCAATGTTATTTATATTTGTATTGTTTTCCGGGAATCTGATATCTTTCTTAGTTTCCGCCATTATTCACATATTGTTTACTTTTCACGCGTCTTAGTTTACTTTTGAAGCAATCTATTACTTATTTAAGGCTGACATTGAACGTTCAATGCTAATTGCATTTTATTTGTAGTCACTGGCATTGATTATTCAAATATATACTTCCAATGAGGCATAAATAAGATATTCAACAGTATTGGACCTGTTGCACAAGGGAAAATGATAATGGGGTAGAGTCCGTTGGTAAATTTAAAAATATTTCTTATTGACGATCTTCTGAAATTTTACCGATGAATTATTTAAATTACATTGCTCAATACATTGATTTGGCTGTCTTTGATATTTTACAATTAATCAACGACTAAACTTAATAATATCCTCATTCGAATGACCTAAATGGCTTTGGAATTCTATACGTACTCTTCCTGTCTTTTGTTCCTGTAGTTAGTGTAATGGGTGTTTTAACACAATAAACTTTTCTTTTAATTTTGATATTTCGTGCATCTATATCACTTATGGACTAAAAAATATATAGTGTTGCTTTTTGAAGGAGGCGTTACAAAAACTAAAAAGATGACATTAGCAACCCCGTAAGACCTAATAGCGCAGACTTCAACCTAATTATTTTGCTTTCTGCTCACCAAACATTTTTTTGAGCTGATTTTAGAACACTGGTCCCATTTCGTTTCCATTTTTGTCTTTCCGTTCTCCCTAATGAATCGCAAGCGAACCATTAACATTCCTCTCGGCTGCTAAATGCACATTGCGAGGAACAAAGATTCGAAATATTGCTTTTTATTCGAGGCAAAGTGCATTGTGTTGTTTCTTCTGGAAACATTATTGCATATTGATGCTATTTCTTTCTATGATTTTTATCATGAGAGTGCATGCAATATTAGCACTTTATATAATGACGTTTTACTGTGGTAATAGAGGAAAATGCAAAAGATTTGGGTCTTCATTTGTTAATGAAATTAGAAAATAGAAGATAATTACGTTGGAAGAATTCCTTAGAAGCAATTTCATTATCGACTATAAAAGCTCAGTTGAAAGATTACCCAGAAGATTTCAGATACCCTGCGTGGAATTTAAAGGAAATATGTAAGTGATCTGATTTTATTTGCAATTGGAAGACTTTTCAGTATTTGATAAAGGAGAACCAAAGGCCATTGCAGTAAGCTTCAATTCCACAAAAGTTTACGACTGCAAAGCTGGTATTAATTCTAACTCCAAAAAATAATAATTTATTGAATTATTATCTATCTTCAGAGGTTGATATATATATATATATATATATATATATATATATATATATATATATATATATATATATATATATATATATATATATATATATATATATACATATACATATATATATATATATATATATATATATATATATATATATATATATATATATATATATATATATATATATATATATAGAGAGAGAGAGAGAGAGAGAGAGAGAGAGAGAGAGAGAGAGAGAGAGAGAGAGAGAGAGAGAGAGAGAGAGAGAGAGAGAGAGAGTTATTGGATCCTTTGACTGGCCGGACAGTGATGCATTGGATCCCTCCCTCTGGTTACGGTTTATTTTTTCTTTGCGTACACATACACAGAATAGTCTGGCCTATTCTTTATATATTCTCGTCTTTCCTCATACACATGGCAACAATAAGATACTAAACACTTCTTCACCCAAGGGATTAATTACTGTACTGCAATTGTTCAGTGTACTTTCCTCTTGGTAAGGGTAAAAGACATTCTTTAGCTATGATAAGCAGCTCTTCTAGGAGAAGGACACTCCAAAATTAAACCATTTTTCTCTTGTCTTGGGTAGTGCCATAGCCTCTGTACCATGGTCTTCCACTGCCTTGGGCTGGAGTTCTCTTGCTTGAGGGTACACTCGGGTACACATTCCATCTTATTTTTTTTTCTTCCTCTTGTTTTTTGGAAATGGTGTGTTGGGCAGGCTTGATAGAAGGGCCCTGGATGCCTGGTGGTTTATCAAGAGGTCGTCTTTTCCTTTTCTGATTCTTTTTCTCCTCAAAACCATCCTTACTGTCCTCACTTTAGTTGAAGTGGCTATCCTGGAGGGTATTTAGCCTTGCATGGTGTATCGGCTCCTCCTTGTTGACCAGTTTTTCCGACTTTTTACTATAGTCTATGGGTTTCATCAATCTTTTTTATTTTATAATTCCGTACACATTGTTTTTGTTATAATTCTTGTTAATCTAGTTTTTAAGTATGATATCTCTTTTTTATTTCTATTTATTCTTATGCTGTTTGGAGACATTGAGGGAAATCCAGGACCAGTACATCTTAGATTTCGTCGATGTCGTCTTCTGTATTGCAACATTCGTGGTCTTCATGCAAATATTCAAGACCTTACAGTTGCGTCCAGACAGTATGATATTCTTTTGTGCTCAGAAACTTTGGTTTCTAATATGAGGCACTCATATGATCTCATTATAACTGGTTTTAAGAAGCCAATAATGTTGAAACGTGATGCCATTCCTAGGGCCAGGGGTATGGCGGTGTATATTAGGACTGAGTACCCTGCTTCTCATAAGTCCTGCTATCAACGTGGATGTCATGAGATTCAGGTAATAAAAGTTTGTGGCAGGCATAAAAACTTTTATTTGTGTTTGATCTACCGGAATCCAGACATGGATGAATCTGTCTTTGAATGTCTTCTTACCATTATGGCTAAGATACAAGAAGATGATAGAAAGGCTTCATTTGTCTTTGTTGGGGATTTTAATGCTCACCATAGGGAGTGGTTAAGTTCTATCTCTCCTACCGATCACCATGGCTTAAGAGCTTTAGACTTTGCCTCTGAATCAGGCTGTGAGCAAATCATAAATGAAGCTACTCACAGGTCTGGTAATTGCTTGAACCTCGTATATACTGACTCCCCTAGTGTTATAACTAGTAAGGTTGGTTCTCCAGTCGGGACATCTGATCATGCCTTGATCTCATTAGTAGTGCAGACTGAGCAGCCTGTCCCTATTGTAAGATTTACATGGAATCTCAAGCCGACTGGAATGGGATATTGCATGATCTTTTGGGCTTGAATTTGTCAAAATTATATAGTAGTGTAGACCCTGTTGTCCCTTTGAATGAGAATCCAGTCAACATAATTGATAAGCGTATCCCTTCTCGTGTGCTAAGGTACCGAATGAAGGACAAACCATGGTTGAATAGTGATTGTAGACGTGCTTATTTGGAGAAGAAGGAGGCATTTCATTTTTGGAAGGGTAACAGATCAGATTTGACCTGGAATAACTATACTGAGCTTCGAGCTTTTGCTCAGAGAGTTTATGCCTCAACTGAAAAGGAGTATAATTTAACCATAAAAGAAACCCTTTCTGGTACAATCCAGGAACATAAATGGTAGTCTATCCTTAAACCTGCACTCTTTGGTGTAGATGCAACAGTTCCTCCTTTACTTAAACTAGATGGCTCAGTCACTCACTGTCCAAGGGAAAAGGCAACCCTTTTGGCTGATATTTTTGACAGTAAAAAGAATAATGAAAAACTTGAACTTCCTCATTCATGTTTTCCTGAAGCTAAACTAACTAGTTTAGCTTTTCGATCTCGTGAAAATAAAGCTCTTCTGATTGACCTCGATGCTTATGGAGGTATAGACCCAAATGGTATTTTTCCTTTGTTTTTTATAAAGACATCAATTTCTTAGCTCCAAAGTTATCTGTTATTTTGCGCAAGTTAGCAAGAGGAAGAGCTTTTAGCACTTGTTGGAGAATTGGTAATGTTACTCCTCTAAGTAAATGTGTTTGTGGTAGCTCAAGTCCCACTGATTACCGCCCAATTTCCATTACTCCCATATTATCTGAAGTTTTTGAACGTCTGCTGGCAAACCGTCTTAATAGGTTTGGTGAAGGTAATCATCTATTCCCTAGTTTACAATTTGGTTTTCGTAAAGGCCTTGGAACATGTGATGCCCTTCTTACAATCTCCAATGCTGTGCAGAAATCCCTTTATTGTGGTCGGGAAGTTCGTATGATTGGCTTTGATTTTAGTGGTACCTTTGACCATGTTAATCATGAGGCCCTTGTTTTCAAACTCAAACAGTTTGGAGGGGGTGGGTTGTTTTTTAGCATTATTATTGATTTTTTTTTAAGTAATAGATCTCAAAGAGTTGTTGTTGATGGGCACCATAGTGAATATAGGAATGTGATATCTAGTGTTCCATAGGGTGGTGTTTTTGGCCCATTAGTTTTCATACTATATAGACATGATGTGTGGTTTGGCCTGAAAAACAAGCTTGTTGCATATGCAGATGATGCTACTCTCTTTGCATCAATTCCATCCCCTGAATGCAGATCTGGGGTCAGTGAATCCCTTAATAGAGATTTAGCTAAAATTAGTGCATGGTGCGAATTATTGGGGTATGAAGTTGAATCCTAACAAAATTCAAAGTATGATTGTAAGTAGGTCGACGACGGTGGATCCTCAACATCTTGATCTCAGTATAGATAATGTTTCTTTAAAATTGTATGACTCTTTTAAAATTTTAGGTGTGATTCTCGATAGCAAATTTACTTTTGAGAAACACATTAGGTCTGTGTCTTCTTCAATAGCAAAAAAAATTGGCTTATTGAGAAAGTCTTACAAGTTTTACGGTGATCAATCTATTCTGAAGAAGTGTTTTAATTCTTTCATTTTACCTTGTTTTGAGTATTGTTCTCCTTTCTGGTGTTCAGCCGCTGATTCTTATCTTAACTTGTTGGACAGAAACTTACGGTCTATTAGATTTCTTATTCCTGGTCTAAATATTAATCTTTGGCACCGTCGTTCAATTAGTTCATTATGCATGTTGCATAAGATTTCTCATAACTCTGATCATTCTTTACATTCAGATCTCCCTCTAAAATACTATCCTGTTCATAATACTAGGCAGGCAATTAATTCTAATAGCCAGGCCTTCTCCATCATGAGGCTCAATACTACAAAGTATTCAAGGAGTTTTATTCCAGCTGTTACCAAGTTGTTGAATGATCTTCCTAATCAGGTAGTTGAATCAGTAGAACTTCAAAAGTACAAAGCTGGAGCAAATATTTTCATGTTGACCAGGCTGACATGAGTCTTTTTATAGTTTATATATGACATATCTGTTTCTAACGTTGTTAATAGTTTATTTAATGACATCTATTTTGACGTTGTTACTGTTTTTAGAATGATTTATTGTTATTTGTTCACATCATTTATTCATTTCCTTATTTCCTTTCCTCACTGGGCTCTTTTTCCATAGTGGAGCCCTTGGGCTTATAGCATCTTGCTTTTCCAACTAGAGTTGTAGCTTGGCTAATAATAATAATAATAATAATAATAATAATAATAATAATATTAATGATAATAATAATAATAATAATAATATAAGTATGCTGTCGATGCTGTCCATGTTAACAGAATGTTTGCTTACCAGAATGCTTGAAATATTACACGAGGTTGGGCTCAAGATAAATAGAAGAAAGACAGAGATGATGAAAACGGGGTATGTAACGGAAGATGAAATATCATTGGAAGGGGAAAAGATTAATGATGTAAAATCATTTACTTATTTGGGAACTATTTTCTCTAATACAGGGTCTTTAAAATTAGACTTTAGTGGAATATTGAAAAAAAGCAAATGAGGCAATGGCTAGGGGAAATAAAATTTGGAAATCAAATCACCTAAAATTACATATAGAATCGGACTATACAGTATATCAGTTTAGTGAGATCTGTGTTACTGTATGGACGACCTGTGTTATGGCAATGAAACAATATCCAACAGAATGAGCAGAATTTAGATCAAAGCCCACAGAAGGATTTAGAGAGTCAAATGGCAGGACAGGAATAGAAATGAAACTATAAGATAGGTTACTCAAGTGCATATATAGGATGAGATCATGATAAGTGGTAGCTGGATATGGTTTGGGCATGTTTTTCGCACTCTCCAAGAGGGATTGGTTCACTCAACGTTCAGCTGGGCTCCACAAGGCACTAGAAGAGTTGGAAAACACAGGCTTATATGGCTAAGAACTATGGAGAGTGAAGTAGATGATGAATGGAGAAGTATTGAATTAAAAGCTTATGATAGACGAATGGTGAAATCTAACCGATGCCCTTTGCGTCAATGATGATGATGATGATATATATATATATATATATATATATATATATATATATATATATATATATATATATATATATATATATATATATATATATATATATATATATATATACAGATAGATAGATACAGATTACTGAGGGCTGTGGTAAGCTCTTTTCAGAAACTAGTTCACCACAGCCCTCAGAAATCTATATATATATATATATATATATATATATATATATATATATATATATATATATATATATATATATATATATATATATATATATATATTTATATATATATATATATATATATATAAATATATATATATATATATATATATATATATATATATATATATATATATATATATATATATATATAAAACTAGTCCAATTTAGAATAAAGGCCTTAACAAGTCCATTTACTCGCGACTGTTTATGGTCTTTCTATGCAAGTCTATACACGCACATTTTCTTAGCTCATCAATCCAT
>NC_090742.1:131887514-131890014 GCF_036898095.1 Palaemon carinicauda | reverse complement strand
CTCACGCCATGACTTCCTCAGTCTCTTGATCGTACACACATATATTCTGAATCATTCTCTACATCAGCTCTGTTTTTTTTTTTTTTTTTTTTTTTTTTTTTTTTTTTTTTTTTTTTTATTTGGGGGGGGGGGGTGAAACGCTCCGTCAAATGTCAAATGGCAATGGCATTAATCATCCCTTCCTTTCATTGCCGGCTGACTTTGACAGATGATATAAAGAGAATTCACGTTCAAGGAAGGAGGTTAGTGGAGAAAGATTGTGTATATATATGTATGTATATATATATATATATATATATACTGTAAATATATAATTATGTATATATATAAATATATATATACTGTATATCTATAATTATATATATATATATATATATATATATATACATTTATATATATATATATATATATATATAAATCTATATATACATAAATATATGTATAAATATTCATATATATATATATATATATATATATCTATCTATCTATCTATCTATCTATCTATCTATCTATATATATATATATATATATATAGATAGATAGATAGATAGATAGATATATATATATATATATATATGAATATTTATACATATATTTATGTATATATAGATTTATATATATATATATATATATATATCTATATATATATATATATATATAGATATATATATATATATATATATATGTATATATAAATGTATATATATATATATATATATATATATAATTATAGATATACAGTATATATATATTTATATATATATACATGATTCTCGAAGAGATTGAAGAAGCATTACTGAATTACGATTTGCATAATGTATTAAAGCTCTTGAAAATAAAAATTGTATAAATTCGTTTCACTGTCCTATCTAATTGATGCTATATATCTGGAAGCAATATTTGTTATTAAATAAATTAATATGTTCATAATATATTAATAAACCGTATTCTACACATTATTAATATCCTATTCAGTCTATATATTCCAAAATATTTCTAAATTATTTATAAAATTTTATCATCTGATCATAACTTTCTGTGGGCTATTGCATATAAATTTAATAACACGTTTTTTTTCTTTTTTCTTTTTAACTTGATATAATGTGTATTTTTTATTTTCCTTATTTTCTTTTTCCCGCTGTTTCATGTTACAAGATTGCAAAATATATCTTCTGCTCTAATCTTGAAGAAGGAAATATTAATGATTTTGGAATATTTAACAATTTCTATTACATACGTATATACATACATATATATATATATATATATATATATATATATATTAGATAGGACAGTGAAACGAATTTATACAATTTTTATTTTCAAGAGCTTTAATACATTATGCTAATCGTAATTCAGTAATGCTTCTTCAATCTCTTCGAGAATGAATCTCTAGTATCTGTCACTCATATATGTTTAATTTCAACATATTCACCAAATGATTTTCCCAGTTTCCTCTTGATTTCACTTGAGTGGAATATTGTTCGCATTCCGCAGAATATGGAGTTGTAACGTTTAAGCATAATACAGAGGCAGGTGTTCATTCAGCCAAGAATAGCAAAAGCAGATATTCAGGTTATTGCTATTCAATTTCTATATGAGTTCGATGAATACAGTTCGTTAAGGAATTAACTGCGTATTGTAACGTTTACTTCTTCTAATATATATGTATACACACAGACATAAACACACACACATATGTATGTATATATATATATTATATATATATATATATATATATATATGTATATATATATATATATATATACATATATATATATATATATATATATAGTCATTATTACTACCAAAGCTACAACCCTATTTAGGAAAGCAAGATTCTATAAGCACAAGGGCTCCAACAGGGAAAATAGCCCGTTGAGGAAAGGAAAAAAGGAAAACTAAAATATTTTAAGAACAGTAACAACATTAAAATAGATTTCTCCTATATAAACTCTATAAACTTTAACAAAACAAGAGGAAGAGGAATTAGATAGATTAGTGTGCCCGAGAGTACCCTCAAGCAAGAGAACTCAAATCCAAGACAGTGGAAGGCCATGGTCCAGAGGCTATGCCACTACCCAGGACTAGAAAACAATGGTTTGATTTCGGAATGGCCTTCTCCTAGGAGAGCTGCCTACCATAGCTAAAGAGTGTCTTCTACCCTTAGCAAGAGGAAAGTGGCCACTGATCAATTACAGTGCAGTAACCCCTTGGGTGGAGAAGAATATACAGTATACATATAGAGTTTATATATAAATCATATATATATATATATATATATATGTATATATATATATATATCTATCTATATATATATACATATATATATATATATATATATATACATATGTCGCCATTTTACTCATGTAAATTCAGTTACTAACTGCACATAATCTGGACTTCAGGACAATTTCAGATTATTAAACAAATAAATCGAGACAAATAAAGACTCGTGACCCATTATATCTGATAAAACAAAGTGCAATAGCTAAATATA
>NC_090742.1:131877514-131882514 GCF_036898095.1 Palaemon carinicauda | reverse complement strand
GAGCCCCCAGGATTGTATCATCCCGCTTCTCCAACTGGTATTGTAGATTGGGAAATAATAATAATAACAATAATATGATAATATTAAAAATACTACTACTACTACTCTTACTACTACTACTACTACTACTAGTACTACTACTACTACTACTACTACTACTACTACTACTAATAATAATAATAATAATAATAATAATAATAATAATAATAATAATAATAATAATTACCAAAAAATAAATTGAAAAGAATACTTTATGATGAAGACGTAAATAGTAATATGAATCATCTATATATGAAAAAAATAAAACATGTACAAATTCTAAGTAATATTTTATCGCATTATTGAAATGCTCATGAATAGATTTTTTAATGCGTTTCATCTTTTATCCAAACCGAAAGCTTTGCAGCTCCTATTCCTCTGTGGAGAGGGGCGTAGACTTTAGATTCTTTTATCTTTCTATAATAACAAAATATGCAAGGGGATATCTGTCATTTTATGTCAAGTTCATGTAACAATAGATAGTTTGATTTGCATGTCTGAAAGCAGTTCATTGATAAAGGCTATGATAAAGATATGTAATTATTCACAAACCCTTTAATCTAAAAGAACTATCAGCAGACGACAAAATACCATAAAGAATTTTATCAGGATACTGATTGTGAGTCGACTTTCAAGGCTGTGTTTCCTTTATCTAATTGTACATCGATTTTAGATGATACAGTAGTGAGTCTGGACTGGCATGTCATCATAAAGGATAATATTTGTGAAGAAACAAACATAAGTTTTAATTATGAAATATGTTGATATTATTCTAAGCAGGATTAGAGCAAATTTAAACTTCAATTATAGTTATGTTTAAATTTGGAGAAGTATTATAAGACCTACTGTTTTATCTATATCTATATATCTTCGATTTCTCAAGGTTGGCTACCCTGATGCGCAAATAATATCCTGTTTAGAACGTAGCATTTGCCTTTTAAATTTGACGCAATGAAGAAACTTATATCTCATTATTTGTAATATCAATGGTAGATTTTATGGTTACAAAATATATTGAGAATTATATTACAAACCTACATAATATGAACAACTGTTAATAGGTGAAAGAATCGATGGAAGTAGGGAGATATTGAGTGAAAAAAAAATTCTTGCACAATCTTTCCACAAAACCATAGGAAATATCTCCAGAATAATATATCTTAGAATTAAAACAACACATTAAAATTCTTTAAATTCTAAAGCTCAATCATGAATTCATTTTAGATTTATTCAGAAGTTTAAAGGAAATTCTGGACTTCAGTTTTTGTGTCACTGTTAAGGGTAGAGTGTATGCGGAGGGGGTTCCATGCTGATGAAAATAAACATTATCGATATGATTTACGTCATCATAAACAATCAATATGTAAATATGAGCCTATATGCCACATAAAACTCCGCAGGATTAGGATATATTAATTTGATCTTACAAGATATAGTATTTTGTCATATATTTACTTGAGTTTATCTTCTTTTAGACCATTATAAGTGGCAGCCCTTGCAGTAGGGCAATCGATTACTTTGAAATTTTCGTTGACATATTTATTGGCGCGTTATGGGGAAAAAATGTAATCCTTACATTATTTGTTAGTTTTTGTTATTCAAATATTGATCGACATTGAATAACATCTGACGACATCCTTTTGTTTTTTCCCTTATAAATTTTACCAGTATGATCTAAGGGAGCGATCGTCGTAACGGGCAAGTTTGGAGATAGTTGTCCAGAGAAAAAAAAAAAAAAAAAAAAAAAAAGTGGCGTCAGTTTCCATGGTAGAATACGACATTATTGGGTAAATCATTATGGATTAACATACGTAAGTTACTATCATACTCACGGCGAAAACCTAGGCTGGAAAACGCCTTTGTTTATCTTTGTTTTTTGTTTTTTGTTTTATGGGGGTGTGGGGCACGGTCGCGTGGACGTATTACCTAGTCGTGTTTCTGTCACCCAGTACCATGTCACAGTATTCACCTTTCATGACGTCATGCGGCACCAAGACATCATTACAGCCACTGTCGCCTAATATAGCAACAAATGACAGTTGGGAGCGAACCAACAGCGTAGGTGTTTATAGGTAAACACCTACGATATCATCAAGGGCCTTGTGCCGTAGCGGGCCATAGGCTAGTGATGCTATGGAAAAGATAACACTTTTATTGTTATACACACTTTTCACTCCGTAACGCGCCAAATTTTGCTCTTTACAACAATCATGACCTTAGATCGCATATGTGTGACACGGCCATTACTCTTTTTGTTTAATATGAATGAAAATAGAAATTCAAAATTTCTCGGGTTTGTGCTTAGCAGGAAAAATACCATTTGGTCTCCGCTTTATAAGTAAAATTTGATATCAAACTTGCAGCAAACGTTTTTATGTTGAACAGGCTGACATAAACCTTTTTATAGTTTATATACGGAATGTCTGTTTTGATGGTGTCACTGTTTTAAAAATATTTTATAATTGCTCATTATACCTCATATCGTTTATTCATTTCCCTATTTTCTTTCCTTGATAGGCTATTTTTTCTTGTTGAAGCCCTAGGGCTT
The DNA here is from genome assembly GCF_036898095.1 of Palaemon carinicauda. Taxonomy (NCBI): domain Eukaryota; kingdom Metazoa; phylum Arthropoda; class Malacostraca; order Decapoda; family Palaemonidae; genus Palaemon; species Palaemon carinicauda. The sequence goes on along the minus strand of NC_090742.1, from coordinate 131,879,927 downwards.
AGAGCATCTTGTTTTTCCAACTAGTGTCGTTCAGAGCTTAGATAATAATAATAATAATAATAATAATAATAATAATAATAATAATGATAATAATAATAATAATAATAATGTACTTCTGGACTGGAAAACCCAGTGTCTAAAATACAAAGCCTTTAAGGGTTCATATGTTGTTCTTAAATAACTTTATCAATATTACAATTAAGTTTCCTCAAACCACAAAGATCAACTGCATTAAAGGTTTAAAGGGGCAAGGGACAGTGACATTGCCCTATCAAGCAGGGCAATGCCCTAGAGACTGACCATACATACTAATGATCAGCGCCCAAGCTCCTCTCCACCCAATCTAGGACCAAGGAGGGCCGGCCAATGTTTGCTGATGACTCAGCAGATAGACCTATAAGCTCCCCCTAACCCCACATCCTTTACACGCATGGATGGTGAGGTTGCAGCAACCAAAGAAGCTATCGAGTTCGTACAGGACTCGAACCCCAGTCTGGTGTACACCTTGTAGGTTAAATGATTTCTTAGAAAGCTATACTTATGTTGTTGTTATATACTTTTTTATCCTTTTCCTGGATTTTAATGTTGATTATATTTTTGATATGGCGAAAGTTTTTTATCATTTATTTTATCTTATAATCTAATAGTTCGTAATTAAAAAAAAAAAAATCTGTAATTCCAAGATATTATACATTAAAATCAAATCTTTATAATTTATTAAAAAAAAAAAAAAAAAAAACAGTATCGGTTATATTTCAATAAAGAACAAAATCCTTTTTTATGAAAACAAAATTTTCAGGTGATAGACTGGCCACAGATTTTTTTCCAAATTGTTCGGAAATATACTGTTGCAGTATTCTATACGCATAATATATCGTATTCGAATTTGATATGGACTGAATATAGAAAATTGGAGTTAATCTGTTGGTAACAAGTATTATTTTTAGTCTCATTAGAACAGTTACGTTATATGATATAGTTTTAATTAATTTTTCTTTTTTAGGTTTTGGAGAACCAATTCCAGTATAATAGAAGATATTTTATTGTTGTTATTTTTTTTCTTTTCTTTTGGTTAATTGTAATCTACATACACTGGTGGTTGATAGTGTGGGCTTCTAGGTTACATCCAGATTCCTCAGGAATCCATCACTTTTTTTTCACTATGTGTGATATCTTAAGCAGCACGCTCTTCTGCCCAAGTCCCTAGAGCTATATTGAATCCTACACTCTCAAGATTTGATTCCAATGGCTGAGGATATTATTGTTATTATTATTATTATTGTTATTAATAATAATAATAATAATAATAATAATAATAATAATAATAATAATAATAATAATAATAATAATAATAACAAAACTTATTTTTCTTGTTCTTTTACCTATTCCATAATGTAGGTCGATTAAAAAAAAAAAAAAAAAAAAAAAAAAAAAAAAAAAAAAAAAAGACTCATGATGGCGTGTTGTAACTTTCCTGATATTCTGATTAATTTCAAAGGCATCACATCAACATGAGTCTTTTATTAACTGGATAAATACCATTGATAAATACCCCTCACTGATCTAGCAGTATATCTCTGCCACCACAAATCTGGCATTATCTCCTTGGCCGCTGGTTCATTCTCTCATTGCAGTGGTTGGATCAAAGTGCATATAATTCTGTCAAGTAAACAGAAGAATGATTTATGGATGTGACGGCTTGAGAATTTTCTGCTTAGCAATATAAAGTAATACCTTGAGGTACGAGTTTAATCAGTTTCGGTACCGAGCTTGTATTTCAATTTCCTTGTATCTCGGATAAATTTTTCCCATATAAAATAACTGAAAAAAAAAATTAATCCGTTCTCCCCCTCTGAAAAAAAGCCCTAAAAAACAGTATATTACAGATAAAAAACATGTCTGTAATTGTTGTAATCAAAATCCTACGCTAATAAGATAAAGGCTATGAACTGGTTATGAAATGTAACATTATCATGGAGTTCTTTCCTTAGAGGAAAATGGTAAAAGCCAACAGTGGTGTGCGCTGAAGAGGGGTAGGAGGGAGAAAAGACGGGGAGGAGAGAGAGTTGTCGGCAACACGTTCGATACCCAACACTTTTGTAACACTACGTAACATAACCTTAACTTTAAATTCAACTTAAATGAAATTTTGCTTTGAATTTAACTTAAATGAAATTAGCTTACTGTACACACAGTTAGATATAAAATGTTTATCTTATGTTACACTAAACTTAATTCTGCATTTTGTTTTCATTTTAATTCTTTTACTTTTCTTCTTCTTCCGGCTTGGCTCTTTTTGCCTCGCTTTCACCTGCACATTTTGATGGTCCTTTTAAAAGGAACCTATCTAGAGATGTTTGCTTCTGTTTCCCCTTCAATATCTTGCGAAAATGACGCAAGCAAGTGTCGTCTT
>NC_090742.1:131862514-131865014 GCF_036898095.1 Palaemon carinicauda | reverse complement strand
ATGAATGACAGAGGCAAGGGACAGTAACATTGCCCTATCAACCAGGACAATGCCTTAGAGACTGACCATATATAAAAATGATCAGCGCCCAAGCCCCTCTCCAGCCAAGCTAGAACCAAGGAGGGCCAGGCAATGTCTGCTGAGGACTTAGTAGAGAGACATTATAGGCTCCCCCAAGCCATGCATCCTTAGCTCACAAGGATGATTAGGTTGCAACAACTAAAGAAGCTATCGAGTTTGAACGGGACTCGAACCCCAGTATGGTGTATACCTTGTAGTTTAAATGTTATCTTAGTAAGCTATACTTATGTTGTTGATATCTACTTTTCTATAATTTTTCCAGATTTCAAAGTTGATTGTATCTTTGACATAGCAAAAGTTTTTTTATCATATGTTTTTAAATAGGCATGTGCATAGAAGGTCCAAGTAAAATCTATTAGTTCCTAATAGAAAAAAAAATCGTAATTCAATGACATTATAAATACAAATAAAAACTTTACAATTTATTCAAAAAAGAAGAAGCTTTTTTTGGTCATATTTAAATAATGAACAAAATCGTTTTTATGAGAATACATTTTTTTTATAACAGGTGATAGCCTGGCCATACCGTTTTAGTATTTTATACGCCTAATATATAGTATTCGAATTTGATATGGACTGAATATAGATGATTGGAGTTAATCTGTTGGTAACAAGCACTATTTTCAGTCTCATTAAAACAGTTAGTTTATATGAAATGGCTTTAAAAAAATTTATTTTGGTTTCGGAAAAACCAAATCCAATATAATGGAAGATATTTTCTCATATTATTATTATTATTATTATTATTATTATTATTATTATTATTATTATTATTATTATTATTATTATGCCCCCTGTGGCCACGGGGGCATATAAAATTAGAATAGCGGCAACGTTATCCCTGCGTGTTGTAAGAGGCGACTAAAAGGGACGGGATGAGGAGGCTGGGAACCCCCTCTCCTGTATAAAAATCCTACGAGACAAAGACAAACAGATGGAGCTGGGGGGAGAGTGACTGCTCCCCGAACTCTAGTTTTGGGGTGTTTGAATGTGCGTGGATATAGTACGATAGAGAGTAAAAGATATGAGATTCGAAGTATGTTTAGAAGTAGAAGGATGGATATATTGGCCTTGTGTGAGACAAAGATGAAAGGAAATGGTGAAGTGATGTTTGGTGAAATGTCTGGTAGAGTGTCTGGGATTGAAAGGGGAAGAGCGAGAGAGGGTGTGGCGTTATTGCTGAGTGAATGGATGACAGGTAAAGTAGTGGAATGGAAGGAGATCTCATCTAGGTTAATGTGGGTAAGGGTTAGGTTGGGTAGGGAATGTTGGGCGTTTGTCAGTGCGTATGGACCAGGTAGTGAGAAAAGTGAAGAAGAGCGGAATGAGTTCTGGAATGAATTAACTAGGTGTGTAGAAGGACTGGGTAGAAGGAATTATGTAGTTGTCATGGGTGACTTAAATGCTAGAGTGGGTGCTGGAGAGGTAGAAGGTGTCATTGGGAAGTATGGCGTACCAGGTGAAAATGAGACTGGTGAGAGACTGGTAGATATGTGTATTGAACAAGAGATGGTATTAAGTGCTAGCTTTTTTAGAAAGAAAGATAAAAATAAGTATACATGGGTAAGAGTAGCAAATGGAAGAGTAGTAGAAAGGGGATTAATGGATTATGTGTTGATAACTAAAAGAATGTTTGGAAGATTGAAAGACGTTCACGTATTTAGGGGTATGGCTAACGGTATGTCTGATCAATTTTTGGTGGAAGGAAAATTAGTTGTAGCAAAAGAGCGGGGGAATAGAGTAGGTGGATGTAAAAGGGAGCTAGTGAGGGTTGAAGAGCTAATAAAACCGGAGATAAAAAGTAATTATCAGGAAAGGTTGAAAATGGCATATGACGAGGTGAGAGTAAGAGAAACTGGTAATTTAGAGGAGGAGTGTAAGTTAACAAAAGAAAATTTTGTTGGGATTGCAAGTGATGTATGTGGCAAGAAGGTTGTTGGAGGCAGCATGAGGAAGGGCAGTGAATGGTGGAATGAAGGAGTGAAGGTAAAAGTGGAAGAGAAAAAGAGGGCTTTTGAAGAATGGCTGCAGGGTAATAGTATAGAAAAGTATGAAAAATATAGATAGAAAAATGTGGAAGTAAAGCGCAAGGTACGTGAGGCAAAGAGGGCAGCTGACCTGAGGTGGGGTCAGGGATTGGGTCAGTCATATGAAGAGAAAGAGAAGAAGTTTTGGAAAGAAGTGAAGAGAGTAAGGAAGGCTGGCGTAAGAATTGAAGAGACAGTGAAAGATGGAAATGGAAGGTTGTTAAAAGGAGAGGAGGCAATGAAAAGGTAGGCGGAATATTTTGAAAGTTTGCTGAATGTTGAGGATAATGGGGAGGCAGATATAATTGCTGTTCCAGGTGTTGAGGTGCCAGTGATGGGAGATGAGAATGAGAGAGAGAGATTACAATAGAGGAAGTGAGGAGAGCACTAGA
>NC_090742.1:131850014-131857514 GCF_036898095.1 Palaemon carinicauda | reverse complement strand
AGGAGATGATGAATGGCAAAGTATTGAGTTAAAAGCTCAAGATAGAGACGACGGGAGAAATCTAACCGAAGCCCTTTGTGTCTATAGGTGTGCGAAGAGATGATGATGATGATAAAAACTTACTGATACGTAAACTCTGAAACATAATGTCATATATTTGTAACCATTACCTATTCTTCTCTGGTCCTAGCTTGGTTGTGGAGAAGTTTTGAGCAAAAAACAGTCGTATATATATGACGTCACGTAACAAGCCCTGAACTACCCATGGTCTCTTCCACTCATTAAAATCTTTTAAACCTCCAATATGTTTGTTATGTGGAAATTCACATTTTTTAAGAGAAAAATCAAGCTATTCGGATAAACCATATATCTAACCACTCGCCACTCTTACGCCAAAGTAATTGAGTTTCTGATGATTAAATGCCTTGTTTATTTGTTCTAAAACTAGCACACACAGCCAAAGTAAAATTATGGTAATATTCTTAAACAAATATGAAATCCATTTCTTATCTTTTTCAAATATGTTGATTACATTATGAGGATAATATATAGAGTTTCCAATTTAATCATCTCTATTAAAGTTTTCCAATTTTAAAATTAACAAGAAAAAAAATCCAATCAACTTCTATAGTCAATATCAATAAACAACGAAAAATTTAAGATCCATGGGACAAGCTAAAATATAGATGAAGATATTTGACTTTCTTTTCTAAGTTCAAACTTACAGCAAATATTTTTATGTTGAACAGGCTGACAGTCTTTTTATAGTTTATATATGATATATCTGCTTCGATGGTGACATTTTTTCGTTTCCTCATTTTCTCTCCTAACAGTGGTATTTTTCCCTGTTGGAGCCCATGTGTTTGTAGGGACTAGCTTTTCCAACTAGGGTTCTAGCTTACCTAATAATAATAATAATAATAATAATAATAATAATAATAATAATAATAATAATAATAATAATAATAATAATAATAATAATTATTATTATTATTATTATTATTATTATTATTATTATTATTATTATTATTATTGTCAGGCAGTAACGTAATTTTAAAGTAAAATTTTGTTGTTTTGCCTTTTTGCACTGATGGCTTTCATTTTTATTTTGTTTACAATTTTGTAAAGCTAAATTAAGTATTTTGCTGTTGGTTTTACATTAGTACATATATTTTGGTTAAATGTAGTGTTTAATTTGCTTTGGTTTAAATGTAATGTTTAATTTGCTTTGGTTGAAAAAGCTTAAGTTTTGTGGCGCCATCTATTGAGTGCATTTTGAAGTGCGGCCTTCCTCAGTATTTTTACTTCCTTGGCAAATTTTTAACTCATTTATTTTTCTTTGTGGTGACTGGGAGTGTTGTAAGGAGAGGTGACTTGTGACTCTCCTAAAGTATTCTCGAGAGTCGAGTTCAAGGCCGTTGAAGACTCTGGAGCTGCTGATCTGCTTTTGTGGATTATATATACAATTTGTCATTGAGCTGCTTCTTAATGTGGAAGGCAGTTTACCTGTGAAGCTACGTGCGAGAACAAGACTTGCAACTGTGATTCAAGTGTTCTACTGCTTAACCTGGACATTGGCAGTTTTGTGTAGAGCAGGGCTCGAGAGCCTTTTTCATCTTGGATGGATATATCTACTGTATCAGCACCAGAGTGGTCTTGTTGGAGCAAGTAGGGAGGCTTCTCTCAGGTAAGAGGAACATCCCCTGTATTTTGTCGAGCCATAGACTGAATGTGCATATCCACCAACGGTTGTGAAGGGCTGTTCTACTGATGAGAATGACTACTTGTGACCATATTTTTGAGCAGCAGATGGACTCGTCTATATCAGTACCGGTCTGTGTCATAGGACCAATATATTTGTGCCTTTAACTATTGTCAAAGCTGATGAAGGTTTAATATGAGTGTTGTAAGATTATGTACTTTAATATTAAGGTTTAGATTGTGATATAGGTAGGATTATAGTTTCTTTTTGTATGTTCTTCCACTTCTTTCCTTTCTGTTTAGTAATAGGTTAGCGTGGTGGGTAAAGGCTTTTGAATACCTTTACATTAAAGATTTGATTTCCTCACTATGAGTAGGGTTTAGTTTTAGCATTAGGTGACTCATTGAGTTAATCGATGGCATTTTGGACTTAGTACCTTTATTGTTGTAATAAATATTGTGAAATTTTTGCCCTTGTGTCTTTCTGGTTTTCCTCGTTCCTACTGATTTGAGTTTTTGTCACTGGATTTGTGAATAAGATAAAAGAACCCGTTATGGCTTCCTTCTAGAGGGAGTTCGTAACATATTTTGGCGACCGTGACAGGATCCAGGACAAACTCAATCGGTGGTGCGAGTTACCAGACTGTGCTCTGGGTGAGATTTTTCAGTATTTATTTTTTTGTGCCTCATCACCTTCCTTCTTTTCTTTTTCACAATGTCTGATGTAGAGTTTAACCCTGCCGAATTTTTGGCTTCTGAGAATTGTATTAGGTATTTGAGTGCTCTAACTAAAGGAAATTTGAAAGCTTGTGCTAGGTCGTTAGGCATTTCTTTGACAAATAGGGAATTGAAAATGGATGTATATAATTTGGTAAAGAATAGGCTGTGTGAACTTAAACTAACTGCTGATGAATTAACTAGTGAAAGCATGAGTGAGTCTGATGTAGAAGGGGCTCCGGGATTGAGTCTTTTTCAGGATCCGTCTCAATGTGGACTGATTTTTGAAGGGTATGGCAGTCTGCCTGATGGTAAAAGTCAGACTGAGGGGGTTCCTCGCACTGATAATGTGTCTCCAGCTGTTCCTACTCGTTCGGTCAAAGGAGAAAATAAGCCACTAGTTAAGGATTTCCAGAACATGTTAGAACTAAAGAAGTTAGAGTTCGAGGAGTTTGAGAGAATCAGAGCTCATGAGAGAACGATGCTTAGCATGCAGTTAGAGCTGGCCAAGATCCAGCAAGGTAAAAAGTGTGAGAGTACCCGCATCCATGAAGATATTGGGGAAAAGTTTAGCTTTGGGGATGCTCTAAAACTTGTACCTTGTTTTACTGAGGAGAATGTGCCTGAATTCTTTAAGGCTTTCGAAAGGGTTGCTTCTAGGTTGTCTTGGCCTAGGGAGGTCTGGACAGTGTTGATTCAATGTCGCTTACTGGGCAAGGCTCAGAAGGTTTATAATGCAATAGAGGAGCAGGTATCTCGGGATTATGAGAAAGTGAAAGCTTTGATATTAAAAGCATATGATTTGGTTCCTGAGGCCTACAGGCAGAGGTTTAGGAATTTTAACAAAACCCCGAACATGACTTATGTGGAGTTTGCTCGTGTAAAGCAGGAGCATTTTGATGATTGGCTCAAGAGTCGCCAAGTAACTACTTTGGCGGCTTTGAAAGAGTTGATATTGATTGAAGATTTTAAAAAATCGTGTGCTAAAGATTTAAGAGTTCATTTAGAAGACTTGAAAGTGACTTCTTTTCCCAGAATTGCTCAGTTGAGTGATGAATATATATTGACCCATAAGGTTGGTACTGAGAACGTAAGGGGTAATTTCCCTGTGGTCAAGGGTAACTGGGAGAGTAAAAAGAAAGTGTTTGTTAACCAAAATAATTCTAATTTCCAGGCTTACTCTAACTCTAGAGCAAATTCCAATTTTCAGGTAAAAAATCAACCAAACTGTAATCCTAGTTGTAATTTTGTAGATAGGAATCCTGCAAAAACTAATAATGCTCATCCTAGTCGTACAATAACAAGTGGTGTGGGAAGTAGAACCTGTTACTGGTGTAATAAGACAGGACATGTCCAAGCTAATTGTTTTGCTCGTCAGAGGTATTTACAGAGGCAGACTACTTCTCCTATTGCTGTGGTGAATAATGTTAAGGCTTCTCAACAATCTGTAGAGAATGAAGAAAATGGTAACAAAGGTAATAAAGAGAATGATTCCCCCATGTGACTGTCATTTAATAAGTATATTTGGCCAGGTAAGCTGAGATTTGAGAAGGAAGTTATAAATATAAAATTTTTGAGGGATACAGGTGCTGCTCGATCTTTATTGTTAAGAAGTAGGTTACCTCTTAACGTGAAGATCGCTAACTATATTATTTTAAGTGGTTTTCCGGACACTGTTGTGTCGGCTCCTGTGGTTGAAGGAGAGATTGACATATTGGGTGTCGTAAAGAATATTAATCTGGCCATTGTTGATAAACTACCTATACCTGGGATAGATGGTATCCTTGGAAATGATTTGTGTAATGTGGAGGGACAAGAATTGTTTCCCATTTTAACTTTAAATAAATTACCCATTGCTGTAACTACTCGCTCCCAGAGGAAAGGGCGTAACCTCTTGATGGACAGAGAGGATTTACATTTAGACCCTGTTCAAGTAGATGTAGCAGTAGGAAGGCTCGAGTCAGTAGGAAGTAGTGGTAGTAGTAAGGTAGTTAGAGCATGGAATAGGGCTGATTTTATAAAAGCTCAGCATGATGAATTTGATGTGGAAATAACTGAGGGGGATGATATTTCTAAGCCATGTTTTGTATCGGAGAGAGGATTACTGTGTAGATTAAGCCGTTCTGCTCTTATGGAATCCTCAGAGTATCATAAGCAGATTTTGGTACCTAAACAATTCAGAGACGAATTGCTGCAGTTAGCTCATGAGGATCCTTTCTCGGGACACTTTGGGGTAACAAAAACTTTTAAGAGATTAACCAAGCTTTTTTGGTGGCCTAATATGAAAAGGTGTATTAAGCAGTTCTTGCGAACTTGTGTAGCGTGCCAGGTCATGGGTAAACCTAATCAGGTATTGCGAAAAGCTCCATTAAAACCCATCCCTGTAATTGGTGAACCATTTTCTGAGATTGTCATTGATGTTGTTGGTCCTTTACCTAGAACTCAATCGGGATATATGTACTTATTAACTGTGATGGATAGGGCTTCTCGGTTCCCAGAGGCTTTCCCTCTTAGGAAAGTAACGTCAAAAGCTGTCTGGGAAAAGTTAGTAGAATATTTTTGTCGATATGGGTTACCTTGTACCATTCAATCAGATTGTGGTACTAACTTTACTTCAAAGTACTTTAAGGACAGGTGTACTGAACTGGCCATTCAGCACATCACCAGTGTCCCATACCATCCTGAAAGTCAAGGGGTTGTGGAAAGGTTCCACCAAACCTTAAAAAGTATAATTGGCAAGTACTGTTATGAAAGGGAGAGTAGTTGGGATAAGGAACTACCTTATGCGTTATTTGCAATAAGAACTCACCCAAATGAATCGACTGGTGTTTCTCCTTTCAGATTGGTGTATGGTCATGAGGTTCGAGGTCTTTTAGAAGTGTTATTTGAAGTGTTGATTGGGGGACGAAAACAAATTCAAAATCTTAATATATTTTTATCTAATTTGAAAAATAAATTGAGTGGTGCCTGGAAGTTTGCCAAAGGTAATCTGGAAGCTTCCCAGGCTAGTATGAAAGCATTCCATGATCGTAAGGCAGTTAGTCGTTCTTTCGAATCTGGAGATCTGGTTCTGGTTTTAGATATGGACCCTGATAGTTTTCTGAAACCCAGATTTAAAGGTCCATGGAAGGTAATAAGAAAGGTGTCTGACTTTAACTACGAATTAGATTCTCCAGGTTCTACTAGGAAGCGTAGAATTTTTCACATTAATAGGTTAAAGAAATATGAAGGTAGAAATCTAAGTCCATTAAATATTGTTTATGAAATGCCATGTCCTCTAGCTACTGTATTTTATGATAACGTTGATGACCATGTACCTGTAGATAATTTAAGAACTAAGTTTGAGATTTTTAATAAGGCAAATGTTTTGTTGGAACATCTGGATGAAGTCCAGAAGAAAGATTTGTTATGTTTGATAACAGCTTTTCCAGAAGTGTTTAGAGAGGCTCCAGGGCTTACTTCATGGCTTGAACATGATGTTGAGGTTGGTGATGCTCTTCCAGTAAAGCAGGCTCCTTACCACCTGAACCCAGAAAAAGCCAAAGTAGTCGAGAAGGAGGTACAGTATATGCTGGACCACCATCTTATTCAACCCAGTTCAAGTCCTTGGAGTTCTCCTATTGTTCTGGTAAAGAAACCTGATGGCAATTATAGAATGTGTGTTGACTACCGTAGGGTTAATCAGGTAACAAAGAGTGACAGTTTCCCTCTTCCCCGGATTGACGATTTAATAGACCGAATAGGTAATGCCAAATTTGTAACGAAATTAGACTTATTGAAGGGTTATTGGCAGGTGCCATTGTCTCACAGGGCCCGTGAGATTTCGGCATTTGTCACCCCCAATGGGTTATACGAGTGTAAGGTGATGCCTTTTGGTTTGAAAAACGCAGCCTGTACGTTCCAGCGCCTTATGAATAGTGATATGCGGGCTGGAGGGTACCGAAATATATATTGACGACTTGGTGGTATATAGTCAGGACTGGAAAACCCATGTTGAAAGGTTAAGAAAACTCTTTCAGGTTTTACGAAAGGCTGGTTTGGTTGTAAACATCGATAAGTGTGAGTTTGGTAAAGCTGTAGTGACGTATCTGGGTCATGAGGTTGGTTTGGGGAAGGTTGCTCCTAAACATGCTAATATTGAGGTTATAGCCAACCTTCCTCAGCCGCGTAATGTCCGTGATGTCCGCAAAGTCCTTGGCATGTTAGGGTATTACAGGAGGTTCCTGAAGAATTTTGCTGACATCGCCCAGCCTTTAACTAATCTATTGAAAAAGAACACTAAGTTTTTGTGGAGTACAGAATGTGAAAAAGCATTTTCTAATTTGAAATCGGTATTAGTCTCGGAACCAATTCTTAGCTCTCCCAATTTTAATAAACCTTTTATTTTGGCGGTGGATGCCAGTGACGTGGGTGTTGGAGGAGTTCTGTTTCAGAGAGATGATGAGGGGGAAATGCACCCTGTATCTTATTTCAGTAAAAAGTTACTCCCGGCTGAAAGAAGGTACTCCACCATAGAGAAGGAAGCTTTGGCTCTGGTGAAGAGCGTAACCCATTTTTCTATTTACTTATCTAGTTCTCTCCAGGTTGAAGTGTTGACGGACCATAACCCGTTGGTATTTATAAATAAGATGAAGGGAGCGAATCAAAGAATTCTGCGATGGGCACTCCTCCTTCAGGAATATAACCTGGTCTTTCAGCATATAAAAGGAGTGGACAACAAGATCCCCGATGCACTTTCTAGGATGTGAAGTGTGGGCTGCTGTGCCGTTCCTGATTTTTTTTTTTTTTCTTTTCAGATGATGTACAGGCTATTAATGTATTCTAAGGTTGTTTTTTTTTTTTTTTTTTTGTGCAATCCCGGAGTTCCCTGTTTTTTTTTTTTTTTTTTTGGTGGGGGTGTCCAGTTAGGTTAAGTAGTCTTAGTGTAAGTGTTTTGGTTGGTCATGTTTACTTTCTTATTTTCGTATTAAGGGAAAAAAAAAATATTTTTCCTGTTTAGTCAAATTAATTTTTTTTTTCGTTGAAGGAGGAAGGTGTCAGGCAGTAACGTAATTTTAAAGTAAAATTTTGTTGTTTTGCCTT
>NC_090742.1:131840014-131842514 GCF_036898095.1 Palaemon carinicauda | reverse complement strand
AAACACAACGTCTAAAGAGAAAGTAAGACAGATTTTAACATTTTATCAAACATTGTATTTTGTGTCAATCATGAACAAAAATTAATTCATACCAATATAGAAAATCAATTGCTATTAGATTACTTTAATCGTGTTGGATTGTAGGTCAGTCCTGATAAGCTTATGTGGGGGGGGGGGGGGAAATTATATGGTTGATTATGTAGTAAAACACTATGATGACATACCTTGCCCTAGGCATTTTGATCCTTGATGTTTACGACTGCCGACACTGATAGTTTTAGTCATCTAAGGGAGTCATTGCTATCACTGGAGGAAGTCATGGTACTGTCACTGTTGGTTTCTCTAGATAACAGAGAAAAGGAAAATAAGGAAACCAAATTGGTCAGATACAGGTGTGGCACATGGATCTTGGGGTTTCAAAGCAAACCCTCCATTCCAAAAAGTTTCAGACTTCAACAATCCAAGTATTGGTTATGGTGGCCGATGTGGTAAGGTCCCTGACTGGTGAATGCCAGACTGGGTGTCGAGTCTTCCTCAAACTCGGTAGTTCCTTTGGTCGCTGCAACCTCACTATTCTTATAAGCTAAGGATGTGGGGTTTCGGGGAGCTCATTGCCAGGCCCTCTTTGGTCCTAGCTTATGTGGAGAGGAGGCTAGAGCACTGATCAGGTATATATGGTCAGTCTCTAGGGCATTTTCCCACTCGATAGGGCAATGTCATAGTCCTTTGTCCCTGCCATTCATATGAGGCCTTTAAATCTTTAAACTGATGGCCACATTCCATTATCCAGAGGACCCCTGTGAACGGTCAGAATTTGAGCAAGATATAAACAATGCTAAAGTTGTTTCATATGCATTAGTAAGAAGTAAAGTTACACATTATAGTAATTCACCTACCTTTCCACATAAAGTGACATTAATGTCCTCTGGAGTATAAATACTATCTTGAGACAATGGACTAATACTGAATGGAGATAAAAGTTTGATGGCCAGTGAGCCAGAAGAAATCATTGTGCACATAGTTACAGCTTTTCTATGACCAAGGATACAGAACGATGTGCTTATATTTTTGATGCAGCGGCTAATATATGTTTAGTCAAGACTAGAGAACATATAACCTTTGATATATGTATTCAAACACAATGAAAAAGACGCACCGTTATGCGTATAGCCCAGATCTAATCGATTATATCCTTGATCCATTCAGCGATGAAACGATTACATCAAATGAACACTGACCAAACAATAGAGTTATCAAGAAATGGTAGCTCGGTGAAACTGCGAATTAAAATGAGAAAAATTTGACCATTCAACACAAATAAGCTATACTTCTGTATACTGTTCTATACTGAGATACAGGAGAATTCAAATAAAAAAAAATGTAAAAGGTAAAGAAACTGTAGCATACTTCACTCCATGGTGAGATTATTACTAAATGTCTATCATACATGGAAAAATAGAACCCAACACTCAAATGAATCTTCATTATGAAAAAGCTGATGACTTAATACTTCATCATACCATAACATCTTAATATCAGTGAAATGCTATCAAAATTATACATATTTTGTCAGCGGACACTGATGTTCTTGTACTATTTTACTCATCATCATTTCAGTGTTTCTCAAGAACCGTGTCTTAAAAACTGTGGATGGGGTGTGGAATATAAGTCTGTGCGTCACATTATAGTACATATAGTATATCATCAAGCATACTTTTGCATTCTTTATCAGGTAGTGATTATCCGAGCAAATGTGTTACAATATATGCGCCACTTATCGCTAATCTTGTTAATTATCTCCGAATTTATTATAATTTGTAAGGGACATGAATTGGAACATCAAATTAGGAAAGCTTTTTTATATCTTGTTCTTGTAATTATAAAGATTGTCATTGTCAGGGTATGAGCGAACTTAGGTCTGTGATGTACCATCATAGTAAAAGGATTTCTTTAGCCAGTTCACCAACAACCACCTCTGTTTTAAGGGGTCACATTTTGAGAAGTCATTTTACAACGAACATGGTCCGTGCTCTGCTTTCTTATTCTCCTTTTTAATGTGATACTACGGATTGTGGATATCATGAGTAGGATAACATATAACCTCTATGTTAATCAGAAAATCATCTTCTATGTGAATCTGTACCCTTTTGTAATTGTCATAAACGTGCCACTTCAAAATGTAAATATAGATAAAGCGACGTTTAGTGTTGTAGATTCTATCCTTGTTAAAAGGAAGTTTTCAAACTTGGAAAATAAGCAAATTGATTATATTACAATCTATTGGAAAGCCACTTTGAATTAATTGTTCCCATTGGAAAACCATGTATGAAAGCTCTCTAGAAAGTCTATTAAACTGAAATATATAAAGAAACATATAAATCAAATTCAGTCAAATTATTTCGTTATTGACTCAAAATTTAAACGGTAAACAATATCAAAACGATACTGAATAATTTAGATCAACATATATTACTCAAAGTAGATATTCATGCACCTGTTA
>NC_090742.1:131827514-131830014 GCF_036898095.1 Palaemon carinicauda | reverse complement strand
ACTTATTGAATTTCGTTAACAAATTTTCATTAGTATTCTATTCTAGATTTACAGAAGCCAAAACTTAGGAGCTGGAGGCATGCCCCATTATTCGTGCTGCATGATGAGAGAGAGAGAGAGAGAGAGAGAGAGAGAGAGAGAGAGAGAGAGAGAGAGAGAGAGAGAGAGAGAGAGAGAGAGAGAGTTACAAGTAGTTACAAGGATTCTGGATGTCTGAAGGACTTTTTAGTCCATCCGGAGTGACCCCATTTGCTTTTTGGATAGAGCGATTTAGTTTAGCATTTAGAGTTTTTATGATCTCGGCTAACATATTTTAGAACTCGTTAGTCGTGTTACTGCTTACTAAATCCGTTGGAAGTCTATTAGAAGTATATGCCAATATGCATGTAAAGAAACTGCAACATTGAGAGCTGTTGAATCTTTTCAACTTGAGTTTGTGTCCGTTACCTCTGGACTGATTTGTGCTAAGCGTGAATAGATTGTTGTAATCTGCATTTGTTATTATTATTATTATTATTATCATTATTATTATTATTATTATTATTATTATTATTATTATTATTATTTTTATTATTATTATTATTAAATGCTAAGCTACAACCCTAGTTGGAAAAACAGGATGCTATAAGCCCAGGGGCCCCAACAGGGAAAAAAGCCCAGCGAGGAAAGGAAATAAAGAAAAGTAAAATATTTTAAGTATAGTAACATTAAAATAAATATTTCCTATAGAAACTATAAAAATTTAACAAAACAAGAGGAAGAGAAACTAGATAAAAATGTGCCCGAGTGTACACTCAAGCAAGATAACTCTGACCCAAGACAGTGAAAGGCCATGGTACAGAGGTTATGGCACTACCCAAGACTAGAGAACAATGGTTTGATTTTATAGTGTTCTAGAAGAGCATCTTACCATAGCTGAAGAGTCTCTTCTACCCTTACCAAGAGGAAAGTAGCCACTGAACAATTACAGTGCAGTAGTTAACCATTTGGGTGAAGAAGAATTGTTTGGCAACCTCAGTGTTGTCAGGTGTATGAGGACAGAGGAGAATCTTTAAAGTATATGCCAAATTATTCGGTGTCTGTGTAGGCAAAGGGAAAGAACCGTAACCAGAGAGAAGGGTCCTATGCAGCATCTTCTGGCCAGTCAAAGGACCCCATAACTATTTAGCGGTAGTATCTCAAATTTTGAATGCCTCTATTAACTGTCCCCTAGTAGTTGAGTTTGTAGATCACATAAGTTCAAACGTTCCTGTCTCCGTCAATATCCAAATTGCCTCAGTGTTTGGACTAGTTTGGTGGCCCAAGCTTCTACTGCTTCCAGTGTATCTATATCCTGAATACTTGGAGCCCAGAATTGGATTCCGTATTCTAGATGGGGTCTTACTCTTGATATGTGGAGCTGAAGTACAGTGTCTTTGTTTCTGTATTTGAATTGTCTTTTTTATGTAGCCTATTAGTTTCTGGGCTTTCTTTTCAGCCTTTATGTTCTATTTATTGAACTTCAAATCCTCACTGATAATAATACTGAGATATTGCTCATGATCCACACTTTCTATTTCATCACCGAGCAGTGGGTAATCTGACTGTGGGTTACTATAACCTATGTGCATGACTTTACATTTCCTACAGTTAAAAGGCATTTGCCATTTTCTATACCATTCTCATAGCTTAATTAGATCTTCTCTTAAGGCTCTTACATCTTCTGAGTTCGAAACATTTATGTCTAATTTAGTATCGTCGGCAAATTTGGGAATTCTACTAGTTACTCCTTATTCTATGTCGGTAATGTAGATCAGAAATAGCAATGGTCTAAGGACGGATCCTTAAGGTACTCCGCTTGTAACAGCTGCCTACTCTGAAGCAAGTGATTACAACTCTCTGTTTTCAGCTGTCTTGTCAATGATGTCTAGTTCTCTAATTTTGGCCATTTAATTTTTATGAGGAACTTTGTCAAAAGCCTTTTGAAACTCTAGGTATATGATGTCTATTTCCTTGTTTTTGTCACAAATGCTTAACATGTGGAAAAATTCTAAAGGATTTGTCACACATGATCTCTTTTTTCTAAAACCATGTTGGCTGTCTATCAAAAGATTGATTTTCCGTATAAGTTCTTCTATTGAATCTACTATAATTGAATCAAAGATTTGGCAAAGCACTCGAGTTAGCCACACGGGTCTGTAGTTGGCAGGTTCTTCTTGTGGCACCTTCTTGTAGATTAGAGGAACATTGTCTACTTTCCATCTGAATGGTGCCTTTTTTGTTGGCTGTCTTTCGGAACATTTTGTAAAAGTAAGGGTATCTCTTTCTATAGTTCTATAATCTCTCTTTTATTTCCTTTTTGACATCATCTATTGTAAAAGTGATTCTATTTAATGGTTTGGACCCTTCATATTTGATATCTGGTTCTTTGAGGGTCACTGATTCTTCCCAAGTGAATACAGTAGTGAAATATGCATTCATCAGTTCGGACTCTCTCCAAATCATTTGTTATAACATTACC
>NC_090742.1:131807514-131822514 GCF_036898095.1 Palaemon carinicauda | reverse complement strand
TTTGCTTTGCCTTTATTCATATGGGACTGTTAAGAGTTGAATGCATTCCTATTTAGCAACCTGATACCAGTTATACCTTTACCTATATAGAATATATACTCGTTATGAAAGCAAGGAAGAAAATAGAATTGTGAAATTCTAAAGGAAATTGCTTTTGATCTATAATGGTATGATGAAACAAGTAGTGTACCAAAATTGTCACAACACTTATTCTGACTTTGAGTGGTCGTAACTTATTTTTCATACTTATCAAAATTAACTTTAATTACTTAGCCTAATCTTAGATCAGGTATCAAGTTTCTACTATTCCTTGATCCATATGATTATTATAACATACAATAAAGCCCGGAGGAAATAAGTACTAAAGGCCTAATATAAATTTAGTACTTGTTTTGAAATAATATACTGATAACCAATGTCTACTCTTTTTACGAACCCTATGCTGCCTTCCCAGCTGACATTAAAAAATTCACAATAACCCTCTCCGTCATCAAGTACCGCAACGCTCATTTGCAATAAGCAGAAATTACTAGCCCAGGATGACATTCATATGCAATGTTATTTATATTTGTAATGTTTTCCGGGAATCTGATATCTCACTTAGTTTCCACCATTATTCACATATCGTTTACTTTTCACGCGTCTTAGTTACTTTGTTGGAGGAATCTATTACTTATCTAAGGCTAACTTTGTTGGAGGAATCTATTACTTATTTGAGGCTAACATTGAAAGTTCAACGCTCATTGCTTTTTAGTTGTAGTCACTGGCATTGATTATTCAAATATATACTTCCAATGAGGCATAAGTAATATATTCAACAGTATTGGACCTGTTGCACAAGGGAAAAATGATAATGGGGTAGAGTCCATAGGTAAATTTAAAAACATTTGATATGGACGATCATATCAAATTTTACCGACGAAATATTTAAATCATATTGCTCAATACATTCATTCGGTTGTCTCTGATATTTTACAATTAATAATATCCTCATTCGAATGTCCTATATGGCTTTGGAATTATATACGTACTCTTCCAGTCTTCTGTTCCTGTAGTTAGTGTCATGAGTGTTTTAAAACAATAAACTTTTCTGTTCATTGTGATATTTCGTGCATCTATGTCACTTATGGACTGAAAAATATATAGTGTTGCTTTTTCAAGGAGGCCTTACAAAAAGTAAAAAGATGACATTAGCAACCCCATAAGACCTAATAGCGCAGACTTCAACCTAATTATTTCGCTTTCTGCGCACCAAACATTTTTTCTGAGCTGATTTTAGAACACTGGTCCCATTTCGTTTCCATTTTTGTCTTTCCGCTCTCCCTAATGAATCGCAAGCGAACCATTAACATTCCTCTCGGCTGCTAAATGCACATCGCGTGGAACAAAGATTCAAAATATTGCTTTTTATTCGAGGCAAAGTGCATTGTGTTGTTTATTCTTAAAACATTA
Organism: Palaemon carinicauda; assembly: GCF_036898095.1. Lineage (NCBI taxonomy): Eukaryota > Metazoa > Arthropoda > Malacostraca > Decapoda > Palaemonidae > Palaemon > Palaemon carinicauda. The sequence continues at coordinate 131,821,062 of NC_090742.1, read as the reverse complement.
TTGCTTATTGATGCTATTTCTTTCTATGACTTTTATCATGAGAGTGGATGCAATATTAGCACTTTATTTAATGACGTTTTATTGTGTTAACAGAGGAAAATACAAAAGATTGGGGTCTTCACTTGTTAATGAAATTAGAAAATAGAAGATAATTACGTTGGAAGAATTCCTTAGAAGCAATTTCATTATTGGCTATAAAAGCTCAGTTGAAAGATTACCTAGAAGATTTTAGATACCCTGCGTGGAATTTAAAGGAAATATGTAAGTGATCTGATTTTATTTGCAATTGGAAGACTTTTCAGTATTTGATAAAGGAGAACCAAAGGCCATTGCAGTAAGCTTCAATTCCACAAGAGTATACCACTGCAAAACTGGTATTTACTCTAACTCCAAAAAAATAATAATTTATTAAATTCTTATCTCTCTTCAGAGGTTGATACACACACATATGTATGTATATATATATATATATATATATACATATACATATATATACATACATACATATATATATATATATATATATATGTATGTATATGTATATGTATACACACACACACACACACACACATATATATATATATATATATATATAAAGAGAGGTATTGGATCCTTTGACTGGCCGGACAGTAATGCATTGGATCCCTCTCTATGGTTGCTGTTTATTTTTTCTTTGCCTACACATACACAGAATAGTTTGCCTATTCTTTACATATTCTCGTCTTTCCTCATGCACCTGGCAACAATAGGATACTAAACACTTCTTCGTCTAAGGTATTAATTACTGAACTGCAATTGTTCAGTGTACTTTCCTCTTGGTAAGGGTAGAAGACACTCTTTAGCTATGGTAAAAAGCTCTTCTAGGAGGACACTCCAAAATTAAACCATTGTTCTTTAGTCTTGGGTAGTGGCATAGCCTCTTTACCTGTTGTTTTTTGCAATGGTGTGTTGGGCAGGCTTAATAGAAGGGCCATGGATGCCTGGTGGTTTATCAAGAGGTCGTCTTCTCCTTTTCTGATTAATTTTCTTCTCAAAACCATCCTTACTGTTCTCCTTTCAGTTGAAGTGGCTATCCTGGAGGGTATTTAGCCTTGCATTGTGTATCGGCTCCTCCATGTTGACCAGTTTTTCCGACTTTTTACTATAGTCTATGGGTTTCATCAATTTTTGTATTCATAATTTTGTACATATTTTTTTGGTTATAATTCTCGTTAATCTAGTTTTTAAGTATGATGTCTCTTTTTTATTTCTATTAATTCTTATGCTGTCAGAAGACATTGAGAGAAATCCGGGAACAGTACGTCCTAGATTTCGTCAATGTCATCTTCTGTATTGCAACATTCATGGTCTTCATGCAAATATTCAAGACCTTACAGTTGCGTCCACACAGCATGATATTCTTTCATACTCAGAAACTTTGGTTTCTTATATGACGCACTCATCTGAGCTCATTATAACTGGTTTTATGAAGTCAACAATGTTGAAACGTGATGCCATCCCTAGGGCCAGGGGAATGGCGGTGTATATTAGGACTGAGTACCCTGCTTCTCATAAGTCCTGCTATCAATGTGGATGTCATGAGATTCAGGTAATAAAAGTTTGTGGCAGGCATAACAACTTTTATTTGTGTTTGATCTACCGGAATCCAGACATGGATGCTTCTATCTTCGATTGTATTCTTACCATTATGGCTAAGATACAAGAAGATGATAGAAAGGCTTCATTTGTCTTTGTTGGTGATTTTAATGCTCACCATAGGGTGGGTCACGTTCTATCTATCCTACCGATTGACAGGGCTTAAGAGCGTTAGACTTTGCCTCTGAATCAAGCTGTGAGCAAATCATAAATGAAGCTACTCAAAGGTCTGGTAATTGATTGAACCTCGTATGCACTGACTCCCCTGGTGCTATAACTAGTAAGGTTGGTTCTCCAGTCGGGACATCTGATCATGCCTTGATTTCATTAGTATCGAAGACAGTTGTTGTTTTTGTTGAAGATTGCCTGTCCCTTTTGACCAGACAAGGGCTTTTGCAATCTTGCAGCCCGTAGGTGTTTAGGTAGGATATATTGGAATAGGTAGTTTGGTGGGGGATATTCTGCAATATTTATTTTAGGATATTGGGATAGGTTTTAGGTTGTGATGAGTTGTTTAAGAAAGGAGTAATTGACTGTGGGAAGGGAATGCCTTCCCATGAGCCCACTGGCACCAGTCTAAGATAGAGAAAAAGAATTATAGTAGCAAGTCCCGATAAATAGGAGAGCTCGGGAAGGAGTTGAAAAGTTTATAGTTGGAGAAGTTGATATATGTGAAGTAAAAAAACTTTGTAGTGGTTTAAGCTTAAGTTGTGATATAGAGGGATAGTGTGAGATTTCAGTTGAATGGGAGAGAGCTGAAAAGAGGGAGTTATAGCAGTTTTAGTAGTAGAGATATGATGGAATAAAAAATTCCTGTACCTGTGAATACGTAAAAAAGAGTAAAAATAAGGGTTACTTATGATTTTATTTATTGAGACTTACAAAGGTGGTTTGGAGGGAAGCCTGAACTGAAAAAAAGAAAAGAGATTGAAGGTGAAAAAGATGCTGGATATCAAAAAGACCGCCGACGACTCCGTTCCCAGTTCTGGCGCTGAAAAAAGGACGGGAAGGCAAAACTGTCTCCCTATAAGGAGAACGAGCTATTACCTCCAGCCACCAGCACCCCTACCGACTCCAGCAAAGGAGATTGCTAAAAGGAGAGAAAGACATGTTGGAAGTCAAAAAGACCGCCGATGACTCCGACCCTATTTCCAGACTGAAAACAGGACGGGAAGACAAAACTGCCTCCTTATAAGGAATGCGAGTTGTTGTCCTCAGCCGCCAACAATAGTTCTGCTCCCAGCATAGAAATTTCAGGGGGGATAAGAAGGTTTCTCTTTAATTGCCTCTTAGATTTCTCGTTGGTGTTATTGCAACGTTATGTGGGTGGAGAGGGTGTTATGATTGTCGATTATGTGCTTGACAATTGCTGTTGCAGTTGCAGGAGTGTTGGGATTAAGATCCTGCCGAAGCAGGCTTGTTTCCTGACATTGCTGTAGATAGTGTTGTAAAGGTTCTTCTGTGTCTTGATTATAGTACTTGCATGGTCTAATTGGTCTATGCTGTGCTGCAGGGTCTTCGCCATTATCTAAGATGATTTGCCAGTTGCATAGTTATCCCAGTCGCAGTCTGCAGATGATTACTGCGTCCTGGCGAGGTCTTTGTCTTGCAATTGGGTTTGGTAATATGTTTGTCGCTTCAATACCACTTTGCAGATCTTGATCCATCTAGGAAGGCTCTCCTTACTTCACTAGTCTTTTGGATGTTGCAGTAGGCGGCCATTTTATTTTTGATGGTTTTCAATGACGGTTGTAGAGTAATACTAATGGTTTGGCACATTAAGACCGATTTAGCTAGGTGGTCGGCCTCGTCGTTGCCAGAGATTCCAGTATGGCTTAGGATCTAGTTCAAAGTAACTTGCCTATTGTTTCTTTGTTGGAGCAAGGCTAAGAATTGAATTGCAGTGATGAGGTAGACATTCTCTGTAGGTTCCTTGTTGCTGAGGGCCAGAATAGGCTCCTCTGGAATCTGTATGGATCGTTGTATTCCCGTCTTGTTGGTTGGCAGAGTGTTCTAGAGCTTTAGCAATGGCCACTAGTTAAGTTTCCTGTGCAGAGGCATGGTTGGAAAGTCTCCAGTTTTCTTTATATCCTGATGTAGAGATAACTTCAGCAGCAGCTGCAGGGATTGCACGGTCTACTGATCCATTCGTATAATGGGTGTGAGGCGCAGGTGTGTTCCTGATTGCATTTTTTTGCAGCCACTGTAAGTTGCTCTGGCGTGCAGAGAGCCTTGCTTGCTGCTGGTAGGATAGTGAAGTTGTATTTGATAGGATCATGAGCCCAAGGAGCAGGAGGGTTGTATCCATCATGCTTTTGTTGTCCCTTGGTTTTGTGAACCTCATTTTGCATCTGCTTTCTTCTGGGTGTCTCCAGTAATTTCTTTGCACGAAAATTTGTCGGATCCAGTTCTTCAGCAGGAGGTAGAAGACTTTTTATTTTATTGTTGAGTGGGCTTTTTTTGTCTGCGATGATTGACTTGAATATAGTGATGCTATTCCTAATGTCAATCCTGGCTGACAGGGGAATTAGGTTGGTTTCTGCTCTAAGTAAGCAGAGTCTTGTCCCCATTGAAGAGAAACTAATGAGTGTCATGACATTGTTTTGTACTACTGCTAATAAGGCTTTTTGAGTGTCAGTCAATGCAGTGAGTGTAGGTGCTGCATAATCGATATGGGATTGAATTGTTTGTAGATAAAACAGTCTTAGGAGGTTATTTGATACTACTTGTTTAAGGGAGGTCATTCGTTTCATGGCTGATAGACAAATTTTTGTCTTCTCTCTGAGGTAGGTTACTTCATTGGCTGGTGATAGGGTTTTGCTGATGATTACCCAGAGGTACATGAATTGACTCACCCATTCGATGTCCTCACCCCTCAGTGTGAAGTTCTGAGGGTTTTGCGAATGTTTTATAGCCATTGCTTTTGTTTTGTTGGTGTTGATCTTTAGGCCAAGATCATTGCATTTGGCTTGGATCATGTCAAGTACTTTTTGAGTGATATTTGTTGCATGAGCTTTATTTGGACATACTATGCATAAATCATCGGCATATATGAAAATTTCCACCCCATTTGGGAGTTTTAAAGTGGCTAAGTTCTCCATTAGTAGATTGAAAGGTAGGGGCTAAGTATGCCTCCTTGTGGTGTACCATTTTTTAGGGGGATGAACTCGGTGGTTTTTCCTTGAAAAGTGACTCTGGCTTCTCGGCTCTGTGTGTAGTTTCGAGTTCAGGTCAGTAAGTGTCCTTTCACTCTTTTTTCAACAAGTGTGAAGAGTATAGCTAGTGAGCTGGCTAGCTCAAAGGCTTTCTTGAGATCAAGGAATATGACAAAAGCTTTTTTGTCATTAATAGCTGAGAGGACATCTGCAATGCATTCTTGAGTGCCTATGCTGCTTCTGTAGGCATATAGGTGATGATGTAGTTGGCCTATTTTCCACTGCAGTCGGTTGAATACCATTCTCTCGGCTACTTTCTCTGTGCAGCTTATCAAAGCTATAGGTCGATAGGTGTCTGGCTCCTTTGGTTTTGGATTTGGTTTGGTGTCTTGCTGGTTCCATGTGGTTGGACGTAGTCTATCCGTGTGTGTCCTGTTATTCAAATGCAAGTAGACCAATTTAGCTTCATATCCCATGTTCCTCAGTATGCTATATGTGATGAGGTCGGCTCCAGGGGCAGTGTCCTTCTTGCCTTTTGCGAGGGTCGTATTTAGTTCTTCCATGGTGTAGGGGTGATCAGTATCATCTAACATGTTGCAGCGGCTTCGATGATGTTGTTCCTAATTGGGAGCAGTCGTCTCTACCAGTTAATAGTTTGCAGAGGTAGATTGGTGCTTTTTGTTCTGTCCGCAAAGTTGTTAGCAATCCTCTTGGCTTCAACTAATGGGTCTGGGTGTGTGACTCTGGTTGTATTGTACTTCCCAGAGACTTTGTTAAACCAGCCCCATATTTTGGCTAGGGATATGCTGAAGTTGACCTCGTTGCACCTTGAGTACCATTTGCCTAGTTTTACTCTACAAGTAAATTATGTAGCTCATCAGTTCTGTGTCTCCAGAGAAGTTTCCTAGTCCTGTTTATTCTAGCATTCATTTCTTTGATATGACTGTTATAGTACCAGGCATCAGCAGGTTTCTTCTCAGCGTTCTTTTTTTGTGGCCTGGATACACTGGCTGCTACCTCTAGTTGTTTGCTGAAGTCGGTTGATAGGATGGAGATACAATTGTGCGGGTTTTGTATGTATTCCAGAGCCCACTCTGTCGAATTTTCCCCAGTTGGCAAACTCTGGGTTCCACCATTTTGGGGGTGGAGGAGGAGGGGGTATTTCTCAAATTCGAGTTTAACTTCAATGGCGAAGTGATCACTGATTAGTACAGGATGTAGTTGCCATTTAGCTCCTCTTTGTATGACACTGGATAAGAAGGTGAGATCTAGGCGACCACCTTTTAGATGGGTGGCTTCTGTGACGTTGTTGAGCAGTGCTATATCAGGATATTCTTGCAGTAGGGCATGCATATGTCTGCCAGTTTGATTTGTTTCTGATATTGAGTTCAGGAGCTGATGGTGAGCGTTGAAGCCGCGTGCAATAATTGAGTCATCGTCGGAGGCTGCTGCGAAGAGAGCCTCCTCATTGATGCTTTTTGCTAAGGACTTGTAGATGTTATGGACTGTTAACGTCGTGGCTAGCAGAGATATCTGGACACTAAGAGTCTCTGCCTCTGTCCCACAGTCTATGCTTGGTAGTAGTGTGGAGGGGATGCTGCTTTTGACAAGGGTGGTTAGTCCTCTTGTCATTGGTGATAGATACGTTGTGTATACTTTGTATCCTGAGAACGTAAATGGTATGTTCTCATTAAGCAGAGTTTCTTGTAGTATGATAATAGCAGGGTCTTGCACTGAGGTTTAAGACTGGAGGAATGTACACTTGTTTCGAAGTCCGAAAACATTCCATTGGAGCACTTTCACTTGGGTGTATTGGTTGTTGCAAGTGGTTGTATTAGGTCCATTTGCAGGAGGATCTATGAAGGGAATTGAGATCTTAGTTCCCTGGCAGCATTGTCAAACACAAAGTCATCAAGAGACTCCTGTGTAAACATAATTTTGCGGGATCGCAAGAAGTTGCGAAGGATGTTGCTCATGGCTGCTAGCAGAGCATCCATAGGGCAAGCAAAAAGGTCGTACTCACTGCTGTCAGTGTTTGAAGGACATTTGGAGGGGCGTGAGGTGCTAGATTTGCTTGTGACGGTGGAGCTGGGTACGTTAGGAAATTCTTTTAAGGAGTGGGAAATGTTGGGTGTGTGAGTGATAGGTGCAGAGGAGGATGGGTTAGATTTTTTTGGCTGGGTGGCAGTGGGAGAATTGGTTGGAGAGGTAAATTTTAAAGGTCAGGGAGTGCGAGGAGTATGGTTTGGGGATCTTTTTGCCTTAGGAGGAGGTTTGGGAGGACGTTGAGGTTTAGGTGCTGGGGGAGGGGTGAGTTGGTGGAGAGGAAGGTTCCAGAATGGCATATCTGGAAGGGTTAGGATTTTGTTGGGAGGTGTGGTTGGATGGTGGAGGGTTATGTTTAGTTTGAGGTGGTTGCGTTCGACGCTGCTGACGTGAATAGAGGCTGTACTGGCGGTCTGCAATTCGCTGAAGTCTCTGGGGACATCTATCATGCCAAACATGATGGGATCTTTCACAGTTAGGGCAGCGGGTGATGGTTTTGTTCCTTGCTTTATGCCTAGCAATACAGTGGGCAGTGGGGTGTTGTCTGTTGCTGCAAACCCCAAAGATCTCTGGACCTGTGCAGCGGGTTTTGTGGTGGCAAAACTTCTGACACCGGAAGCATCTAAGTGGCTCCTTAAAATATTCTTCAGTGCGGAAAGTTCCCCAAAGGCCGAAGGAGAGCTGAGGAGGGCGAGATCCTTTGTAGACGGCCTCCAATTTCTGGGATCTCCCTCCAGCTTTCCCTTCACATCTCTTGACAGTGATGATGGAGGGATGTTGGAGCACATGTTCTAGTAGAAGGTCGAGGTCATACACAATAAAAATGGTGGTGGGACTTTCATTGATGTCCAGTTTGAGTAGGTCTTAGTTGGCTCATCTTTTGCGGTTATGACCAACTTTCCCCTGTGGTTGGGACGTATGGTTGCATTAAGGCGTGGATTGCTAGCTTCCATGGCCACTATGGTAGCATAGGATGTAATACTGGGTCCTGGAGTTAACCTGAACTTGGAGTCTCCAGTTGCTCTTTGTGAAGGTGGCTCTTGACTGGGGTTATCCTCAGTCTCAACATCTTCTTGGGATTCTGGTGGACGATCTGGGGTCTGCACTGGCTGGTCCTTTGAAGTTCCAGGGACTGGTTCCATTGCAGGAGACTAGGGGAGCTTTTTATGGCTCCTCAAAGTAAGGCATTTTAGTTTTTTAATCCTGCCTTTCTCCACACTTGTTCGAGGGGAGGAGGTGGGGATAGGGGAAGAACCCCTTTTTGCCATTGCAGAACACGAGGGTGGTCTTCAGCTGTCAAACGATTTATGCTGCAGGTGTTGTCACATAAAAAAAATAAAGAAAAAGAAAGTATCAAAACAAAGTTCAATTTTTAAACTCGTTAATGTTGAAAATATCTACGGGCAGAGGACCGAACATTTCACTTACTCGCTTGTTAAAGTCGAGTGAAGACTGAGAAGCCTGTCCCTGATGTATCATACTCTTGTAAAATTTACATGAAATCCCAAGCAGACTGAAATGGGATTTTGCATGATCATTTGCGCTTGAATTTGTCACAATTATATAGTAGTGTAGACCCTGTTGTCCCTTTGAATGAGAATCTAGTCAACATAATTGATAGGCGTATCCCTTCGGGTGTGCTAAGGTACAGAGTGAAGGACAAACCATGGTTCAATGATGATTGTAAACGGACTTATTTGGAGAAGCAGGAGGCCTATCATCTTTGGAAGGGTAACAGATGAGATTTGACCTGGAATAACTATACACAGCTTAGAGCTTTTGCTCAGAGAGTTTATGCTTCAACTGAAAAGGAGTACAATTTAACCATAAAAGAAACCCTTTCTGGTACAACTCAGGAATATAAATGGTGGTCTCTCCTTAAATCTATACTCTTTGGTGTAGATGCAACAGTTCCTCCTTTACTTAAACCAGAGGGCTCTGTCACTGACTGTCCAAAGGAAAAGGCAACCCTTTTGGCTGATATTTTCGACAGTAAACAGAGAAATGAAAATCTTGAACTCCCTCATTCCTGTTTTCCTGAGGGTAAAGTAATAAGTTTAGCTTTTCGATCTAGTGAAATTAAAGCTCTGTTGACGGACATCAGTGTTTATGGAGGTATAGACCCAAATGGTATTTTTCCTTATTTTTTTATAAAGACAGCATATTTCTTAGCTTCAAAGTTATCTGTAATTTTGTGCAAGTTAGCAAGAAGAGGAACTTTTAGCACTTGTTGGAGAATTGGTAATGTTACTTCCCTATGTAAATGTGTTTGTGGTAGCTCGAGTCCCACTGGTTACCGGCCAATTTCCATTACTCACATATTATTTAAAGTTTTTGAACGTCTGCTGGCAAAACATCTTAATAGGTTTGCTGAAGGTAATACTCTATTCCCTAGTTTGCAATTTGGTTTTCGTAAATGCCTTGGAACATGTGACGCCCTTCTTACAATCTCCAATGCTGTACGGAAATCCCTTGATTGTGGTCGGGAAGTTCGTATGATTGCCCTGGATTTTAGTGCTAACTTTGACCGTGTTAATTATGAGGCCCTTGTTTTCAAACGCCAACAGTTGGGAGTGGGTGGGTCGTTTCTTAGCATTATTATTGATTTTTTAAGTAATAGATCTCAAAGAGTTGTTGTTGATGGGCACCATAGTGAGTATAGGAATGTGATATCCGGTGTTCCACAGGATAGTGTTCTTGTCCCATTACTTTTCATACTATATACACATGACGTGTGGTTTAGCCTAGAAGACAAGCTTGTTGCATATGCAGATGATGCTACTCTCTTTGCATCAATTCCATCCCCTAAATGTAGATCTGGGGTAGGTGAATCCCTTAATAGAGATTTAGCTAAAATTAGTGCATGGTGCGAATTATGGGGTATGAAGTTGAATCCTAACAAAACTCAAAGTATCATTGTAAGTAGGTCAAGGACGGTGGATCTTCAACATTCGGATCTCAGCATTGATAATGTTTCTTTAAATTTGTATGACTCTTTTAAAATTTTAGGTGTGATTCTCGACAGATAATTCACTTTTAAGAAACATTAGATCTGTGTCTTCTTCAATTGCATAAAAAACTGGTTTATTGAGAAAGTCTTTTAAGATTTTCGGTGATCAATCTATTCTGAAGAAGTGTTTCAATTCTTTCATTCTGCCTTGTTTTGAGTATTGTTCTCCTGTCTGGTCAACAGCAGCTGATTCTCAACTTAATTTGTTGGGCAGAAACTTACGGTCTATTAAATTTCTTATCCCTAATATAGATATTAATCTTTAGCACCATCGTTCAATTAGTTCATTATGCATGTTGCACAGAATTTTTCATAGCTCTGACCATCCTTTACATTCAGATCTCCCTGGACAATATATCCTGTTCATAATACTAGGCAGGCAGCTAATTCTAATAGCCAGGCCTTCTCCAACCTGAGGCTCAATATTACGCAGTATTCAAGAAATTTTATTCCAGCTGTTACCAAGTTGTCGAATGATCTTCCCAATCGGGTAGTTGATTCAGTAGAACTTCTATAGTTCAAAGTTGGAGCAAATGTTTTTATGTTGACCAGGCTGACAGGAGTGTTTTTATAGTTTATATGTGACATATATGTTTCTGACGTTGTTAATAGTTTATATAATGACATATCTCTTTTGACGATGTTACTGTTTCTAGAATGATTTATTGTTAATTTGTTCCTATCATTTATTTATTTACTTATTTCCGTTCCTCACTGGGATATTTTTCCCTATAGGAGCCCTTGGGCTTATAGCATCTTGCTTTTCCAACTAGGGTAGTAGCTTGGCTAATAATAATAATAATAATAATAATAATAATAATAATAATAATAATAATAATAATAATAATAATAATAATAATAATAATAATAATAATAATAATAATGATGATGATGATGATGAAAATAATAATATAAGTATGCTGTCGATGCTGTCCTTGTTAACAGAACTCCACAGGATTTGCAGTGTTTACCTACCAGAATGGTTGAAGTATTACACGAGAGTGGGATCGAGATAAATAGAAGAAAGACAGAGATGATGAAAACGGGGTATGCAATGGAAGATGAAATAGCATTGGAAGGAGAAAGGATTAATGATGTAGAATCATTTACTTATTTGGGAAATATTTTCTCCAATACAGGGTGTTTAGAATTAGACTTTATTGGAATATTGAAAGAAGCAAATGAGGCATTGGCTAGGTTAAGTAAAATTTGTAAATCAAATCCCCTGAAATTACATGTAAAATTGGACTATACAGTATATCAGTTTAGTGAGATCTGTGTTACTGTCTGGACTTGAGTCGTATTATGACAATGAAAAAATCTCAAACAGAATGAGCATAATTTAGAAGAAAGCTGACAGAAGGATTTTGAGAGTCAAATGGCAGGACAGGAATAGAAATGAAACTATAAGAAAGGTTACTCAAGTGCCACATATAGGATGAGATCATGATGAGTGGTAGCTGGAGATGGTTTGGGCATGCTTTTCACTCAACGTTCAGTTGGGCTCCACAAGGCACTAGAAGAGTTGGAAAACACAGGCTTACATGGCTAATGACTATGGAGTGCGAAGTAGGAGATGATGAATGGAGAAGTATGGAATTAAAAGCTTATGATAGAGACGAATGGTGAAATGTAACCGATGCCATTTGCGTCAATAGGCGTAGGAGGAGATGATGATGATAATGATGATGGTATATATATATATATATATATATATATATGTATGTATGTATGTATGTATGTATGTATGTAACTAGTCCAATTTAGAATAAAGGCCTCAGCAAGTCCATTTACTCGCGTCTTTTTATGGTCTTTCTATGCCAGTCTATACACACACATTTTCTTAGCTCATCCATCCATCGCATTCAATTCCTACCACAATTTATTTTTGTAATTCTTAAGAATATATTATGTTTTTCTTAATGTCCATCTATTATCTATCATTCTCATTATATGATGTCCTACCCATGGCCATTTTTTTTCCTTACATGTTGTTAGAATATCCCTTAGTTTGTTCTCGTATCCATCTTGCTCTTTTTATCTCTCACAGTGCTATACCTATCATTATTCTTCTCCTGGCTCTTTGAATTATAACTAGCTTATGGTCTAATTCTTTAATAAGGCTCTAGGTTTCTGAGGCATCAGTTAATACTGGTAGGACCATCTCATTAAATACTTTTCTTTTCAGAGAAACTGGCATATTACGTTTCATAATCTCATTTTTGTTACCAAGTGCCCTTCATCCCTTGCGTATCCTTCTCTTAATTTTGGTCTTATTTCTTGGGGAAACACTTACTGTGTATCCTAAGTACGTATATTCGTTAACAAACTTTATAGGTTCTTTCGTAACCCCAATTTGTTGTCTAAATTTTCACTGAACATTATCTTTGTTTTATTCATATTCATTTTCAGTCATACATGTCTGCATTCTCTATTCAATTATTATTCATGTTTTGTAATTGCTCCCATAATTCACTAAAGAGAAAAATAGCATCTGTAAATCTTGAGTCGGTAAATCATTCCTCATTAATGTTTACATTCTCCCAATCTAAATTCTATACATATTTGTGTGAATTTACCTGTAATTTCTTTATTATAAGATATCACTATCATTCTATTATTAAGTAAAGAGAATTTTCAGGGTGACGTCATCAAGTTATATGATAAGACAAAGTTACATTTCACAATCATTTTATAGTTATTATTCAACTACGAACTTATTTTTATTCTCGCTTCGTGCCAGGTGTCATAGAAGTAGCTACCGCGAATTGCAAAGATACTTGACAACTTTCGGTTAAAATGTTAAGCATATCTAGCAACTCCTCGCTTAATTCTAAATTCTAGGAGGAAGCAAGAGCCTAATTCACAAGAGTTTTTATCTCGGTAATAAATGCATTCCGTGAATCCTTTTTCTCCCGACTTCCGTTTACACGGTCTTGCTTTCCTCTCATGCGGTCATTATTTAGAGGAGACAGGTGCTGAGAAAACAAACTCCAACTGAATTGCAATTGTCCCAGATATTCAAGTTTACTGTTATATCTATTTCCGCAAATGGAAAAACGAGAACCTTCTACTGCAGGACATTAAATTATGTACCCGGATTTCTGGAAAGATATTGGGAACATTTTGCCTGTGAAATATAATTGCTTTAGGAACGTAAAATTTCAAACGTTGTCTATATATATATATATATATATATATATATATATAATATATATATATATATATATATATATATACTGGTGAAATGGCCACCCATACTAGGATGCTTTGCTGTGATGAATTGTCCATACCCTAGGTATGAATAAGGACATGTCTGAGACCTATGAACTCCAGCAGAATAGAAACTACTGGATTTCTTGTTATTAACTTGCATAAATATATACTGTACACACACACACACACACACACACACACACATATATATATATATATATATATATATATATGTATATAAATGTATATATATGTATATATACAGTATTAAATGCATATATATGTGTTTATATACAGTATACAGTATATATATATATATATATATATATACTAGCAGAGTTACCCAGCGTTGCCCTGGTATATTTGCCGTTGGATTTTCAATGTGGGCATAAATACCCATTCATTCACAAATTTTGATCCAAATAAAGCCATCTAGAAAACAATATTGTATGGTAGTGTGTTTTCAAGAAAATTTTCTGACTGATG